>NC_057808.1:418147020-418153279 GCF_018294505.1 Triticum aestivum | reverse complement strand
AGTGGTATCAGAGCCTGGTTTTATGCGTTGATGTTATGCACGAGTAGAACACAAGTGAGTTGTGGGCGATATAAGTCATACTGCTTACCAGCATGTCATACTTTGGTTCGGCGGTATTGTGAGATGAAGCGGCCCGGACCGACATTACGCGTACGCTTACGCGAGACTGGTTTCACCGTTGCGAGCACTCGTTGCTTAAAGGTGACTGGCGGGTGTCTGTCTCTCTCACTTTAGTTGAACCGAGTATGGCTACGCCCGGTCCTTGCGAAGGTTAAAACAGCACCAACTTGACAAACTATCGTTGTGGTTTTGATGCGTAGGTAAGAACGGTTCTTGCTAAGCCCGTAGCAGCCACGTAAAACTTGCAACAACAAAGTAGAGGACGTCTAACTTGTTTTTGTAGGGCATGTTGTGATGTGATATGGTCAAAACGTGATGCTATATTTTATTGTATGAGATGATCATGTTTTGTAACCGAGTTATCGGCAACTGGCAGGAGCCATATGGTTGTCGCTTTATTGTATGCAATGCAATCGCCATGTAATTGTTTTACTTTATCACTAAGCGGTAGCGATAGTCATAAAAGCAATAGTTGGCGAGACGACAACGATGCTACGATGGAGATCTAGGTGTCGCGCCGGTGACGATGGTGATCATGACGGTGCTTCGGAGATGGAGATCACAAGCACAAGATGATGATGGCCATATCATATCACTTATATTGATTGCATGTGATGTTAATCCTTTATGCATCTTATCTTGCTTTGATTGACGGTAGCATTATAAGATGATCTCTCACTAAAATTTCAAGATAAAAGTGTTCTCCCTGAGTATGCACCGTTGCGAAAGTTCTTCGTGCTGAGACACCACGTGATGATCGGGTGTGATAGGCTCTACGTTCAAATACAACGGGTGCAAAACAGTTGCACACGCGGAATACTCAGGTTAAACTTGACGAGCCTAGCATATGCAGATATGGCCTCGGAACACTGAGACCGAAAGGTCGAGCGTGAACCATATAGTAGATATGATCAACATAGTGATGTTCACCATTGAAAACTACTCCATTTCACGTGATGATCGGTTATGGTTTAGTTGATTTGGATCACATAATCACTTAGATGATTAGAGAGATGTCTATCTAAGTGGGAGTTCTTAAGTAATATGATTAATAGAACTTAAATTTATCATGAACTTAGTACCTGATAGTATCTTGCTTGTCTATGTTAATTGTAGATAGATGGCTCGTGCTGTTGTTCCGTTGAATTTTAATGCGTTCCTTGAGAAAGCAAAGTTGAAAGATGATGGTAGCAATTACACGGACTGGGTCCGTAACTTGAGGATTATCCTCATTGCTGCACACAAGAATTACGTCCTGGAAGCACCACTAGGTGCCAGGCCTGCTGCAAGAGCAACACCAGAAGTTATGAACGTCTGGCAGAGCAAAGCTGATGACTACTCGATAGTTCAGTGTGCCATGCTTTACGGCTTAGAATCGGGTCTTCAACGACGTTTTGAACGTCATGGAGCATATGAGATGTTCCAGGAGTTGAAGTTAATATTTCAAGAAAATGCCCGGATTGAGAGATATGAAGTCTCCAATAAGTTCTACAGCTGCAAGATGGAAGAGAATAGTTCTGTCAGTGAGCATAGACTCAAAATGTCTGGGTATAATAATCACTTGATTCAACTGGGAGTTAATCTTCCGGATGATAGCGTCATTGACAGAATTCTTCAATCACTGCCACCAAGCTACAAGAGCTTCGTGATGAACTATAACATGCAAGGGATGAATAAGACAATTCCCGAGCTCTTCGCAATGCTAAAGGCAGCGGAGGTAGAAATCAAAAAGGAGCATCAAGTGTTGATGGTCAATAAGACCACTAGTTTCAAGAAAAAGGCCAAAGGGAAGAAGAAGGGGAACTTCAAGAAGAACAGCAAGCAAGTTGTTGTTCAGGAGAAGAAACCCAAGTCTGGACCTAAGCCTAAGACTGAGTGCTTCTACTACAAGCAGACTGGTCACTGGAAGCGGAACTGCCCCAAGTATTTGGCGGATAAGAAGGATGGCAAGGTGAACAAAGGTATATGTGATATACATGTTATTGATGTGTACCTTACTAATGCTCGCCGTAGCACCTGGGTATTTGATACTGGTTCTGTTGCTAATATTTGCAACTCGAAACAGGGGCTACGGATTAAGCGAAGATTGGTTAAGGACGAGGTGACGATGCGCGTGGGAAATGGTTCCAAAGTCGATGTGATCGCCGTCGGCACGCTACCTCTACATCCACCTTCGGGATTAGTATTAGACCTAAATAATTGTTATTTGGTGCCAGCGTTGAGCATGAACATTAGATCTGGATCTTGTTTGATGCGAGACGGTTATTCATTTAAATCAGAGAATAATGGTTGTTCTATTTATATGAGTAATATCTTTTATGGTCATGCACCCTTGAAGAGTGGTCTATTTTAATGAATCTCGATAGTAGTGACACACATATTCATAATGTTGAAGCCAAAAGATGCAGAGTTGATAATGATAGTGCAACTTATTTGTGGCACTGCCGTTTAGGTCATATCGGTGTAAAGCGCATGAAGAAACTCCATAATGATGGACTTTTGGAATCACTTGATTATGAATCACTTGGTACTTGCGAACCGTGTCTCATGGGCAAGATGACTAAAACACCGTTCTCCGGTACTATGGAGAGAGCAACTAATTTGTTGGAAATCATACATACAGATGTATGTGGTCCGATGAATATTGAGGCTCGTGGCGGATATCGTTATTTTCTCACCTTCACAGATGATTTGAATAGATATGGGTATATCTACTTAATGAAACATAAGTCCGAAACATTTGAAAAGTTCAAAGAATTTCAGAGCAAAGTTGAAAATCATCGTAACAAGAAAATAAAGTTTCTACGATCAGATTGTGGAGGAGAATATTTGAGTTACGAGTTTGGCCTACATTTGAAACAATGCGGAATAGTTTCGCAACTCACGCCACCCGGAACACCACAACGTAATGGTGTGTCCGAACGTCGTAATCGTACTTTACTAGATACGGTGCGATCTATGATGTCTCTTACTGATTTACCGCTATCGTTTTGGGGTTATGCTTTAGAGACGGCTGCATTCACTCTAAATAGGGCACCATCAAAATCCGTTGAAACGACACCTTATGAACTATGGTTTGGCAAGAAACCAAAGTTGTCGTATCTTAAAGTTTGGGGTTGCGATGCTTATGTGAAGAAACTTCAACCTGATAAGCTCGAACCTAAATCAGAGAAATGTGTCTTCATAGGATACCCAAAGGAGACTGTTGGGTACACCTTCTATCACAGATCCGAAGGCAAGACATTCGTTGCTAAGAATGGATCCTTTCTAGAGAAGGAGTTTCTCTCGAAAGAAGTGAGTGGGAGGAAAGTAGAACTTGATGAGGTAATTGTACCTACTCCCTTATTGGAAAGTAGATCATCACGAAATCAGTTTCTGCGACACCTACACCAATTAGTGAGGAAGTTAATGATAATCATGAAACTTCAGATCAAGTTATTACTGAACCTCGTAGGTCAACCAGATTAAGATCCGCGCCAGAGTGGTGCGGTAATCCTATTCTGGAGGTTATGTTACTAGACCATGACGAACCTACGAACTATGAAGAAGCGATGGTGAGCCCAGATTCCGCAAAATGGCTTGAGGCCATGAAATCCGAGATGGGATCCATGTATGAGAACAAAGTATGGACTTTGGTTGACTTGCCCGATGATCGGCAAGCCATTGAAAATAAATGGATCTTCAAGAAGAAGATTGACGCTGACGGTAATGTTACTGTCTATAAAGCTCGACTTGTTGCGAAAGGTTTTCGACAAGTTCAAGGGATTGACTACGACGAGACTTTCTCACCCGTAGCGATGCTCAAGTCTGTCCGAATCATGTTAGCAATTGCCGCATTTTATGATTATGAAATTTGGCAAATGGATGTCAAAATTGCATTCCTGAATGGATTTCTGGAAGAAGAGTTGTATATGATGCAACCGGAAGGTTTTGTCGATCCAAAGGGAGCTAACAAAGTATGCAAGCTCCAGCGATCCATTTATGGACTGGTGCAAGCCTCTCGGAGTTGGAATAAACGCTTTGATAGTGTGATCAAAGCATTTGGTTTTATACAGACTTTTGGAGAAGCCTGTATTTACAAGAAAGTGAGTGGGAGCTCAGTAGCATTTCTGATATTATATGTGGATGACATATTGCTAATTGGAAATGATATAGAATTTCTGGATAGCATAGAGGGATACTTGAATAAGAGTTTTTCAATGAAAGACCTCGGTGAAGCTGCATATATATTGGGCATCAAGATCTATAGAGACAGATCAAGACGCTTAATTGGACTTTCACAAAGCACATACCTTGACAAAGTTTTGAAGAAGTTCAAAATGGATCAAGCAAAGAAAGGGTTCTTGCCTGTATTACAAGGTGTGAGATTGAGTAAGACTCAATGCCCGACCACTGCAGAAGATAGAGAGAAGATGAAAGATGTTCCCTATGCTTCAGCCATAGGCTCTATCATGTATGCAATGCTGTGTACCAGACCTGATGTGTGCCTTGCTATAAGTTTAGCAGGGAGGTACCAAAGTAATCCAGGAGTGGATCACTGGACAGCGGTCAAGAACATCCTGAAATACCTGAAAAGGACTAAGGATATGTTTCTCGTTTATGGAGGTGACAAAGAGCTCATCGTAAATGGTTACGTTGATGCAAGCTTTGACACTGATCCGGACGATTCTAAATCGCAAACCGGATACGTGTTTACATTGAACGGTGGAGCTGTCAGTTGGTGCAGTTCTAAGCAAAGTGTCATGGCGGGATCTATGTGTGAAGCGGAGTACATAGCTGCTTCGGAAGCAGCAAATGAAGGAGTCTGGATGAAGGAGTTCATATCCGATCTAGGTGTCATACCTAGTGCATCGGGACCAATGAAAATCTTTTGTGACAATACTGATGCAATTGCCTTAGCAAAGGAATCCAGATTTCACAAGAGAACCAAGCACATCAAAAGACGCTTCAATTCCATCCGGGATTTAGTCCAGGTGGGAGACATAGAAATTTGCAAGATACATACGGATCTGAATGTTGCAGACCCGTTGACTAAGCCTCTTCCACGAGCAAAACATGATCAGCACCAAGACTCCATGGGTGTAAGAATCATTACTATGTAATCTAGATTATTGACTCTAGTGCAAGTGGGAGACTGAAGGAAATATGCCCTAGATGCAATAATAAAGTTATTATTTATTTCCTTATATCATGATAAATGTTTATTATTCATGCTAGAATTGTATTAACCGGAAACATAATACATGTGTGAATACATAGACAAACAGAGTGTCACTAGTATGCCTCTACTTGACTAGCTCGTTGATCAAAGATGGTTATGTTTCCTAGCCATAGACATGAGTTGTTATTTGATTAAAGGGATCACATCATTAGGAGAATGATGTGATTGACTTGACCCATTCCGTTAGCTTAGCACTCGATCGTTTAGTATGTTGCTATTGCTTTCTTCATGACTTATACATGTTCCTATGACTATGAGATTATGCAACTCCCGTTTACCGGAGGAACACTTTGTGTGCTACCAAATGTCACAACGTAACTAGGTGATTATAAAGGTGCTCTACAGGTGTCTCCAAAGGTACTTGTTGGGTTGGCGTATTTCGAGATTAGGATTTGTCACTCCGATTGTTGGAGAGGTATCTCTGGGCCCACTCAGTAATGCACATCACTATAAGCCTTGCAAGCATTGTGACTAATGAGTTAGTTGCGGGATGATGTATTACGGAACGAGTAAAGAGACTTGCCAGTAACGAGATTGAACTAGGTATTGAGATACCGACGATCGAATCTCGGGCAAGTAACATACCGATGACAAAGGGAACAACGTATGTTGTTACGCGGTCTGACCGATAAAGATCTTCGTAGAATATGTAGGAACCAATATGAACATCCAGGTTCCGCTATTGGTTATTGACCGGAGAGGTGTCTCGGTCATGTCTACATAGTTCTCGAACCCGTAGGGTCCGCACGCTTAACGCTACGATGACAGTTAAATTATGAGTTTATATGTTTTGATGTACCGAAGGTTGTTCGGAGTCCCAGATGTGATCACGGACATGACGAGGAGTCTCGAAATGGTCGAGACATAAAGATTGATATATTGGAAGCCTATGTTTGGACATCGGAAGTGTTCCGGGTG
>NC_057808.1:418109659-418146649 GCF_018294505.1 Triticum aestivum | reverse complement strand
GGGGGCGGCGCCCCCCTTCCTTCCTCCCCTCCACCTTTTCCCCCTTCCTCTCCTAGTCCAACATGGAAAGGGGGGGAGTCCTACTCCCGGTAGGAGTAGGACTCCTCCTGGCGCCTCTCCTCTAGGCCGGCTGAACCCCCCCCTTGCTCCTTTATATACGGGGGCAGGGGGCACCTCTAGACACACAATTGATCATTGATCTCTTAGCCGTGTGCGGTGCCCCCCTCCACCATATTACACCTCGATAATATCGTAGCGGTGCTTAGGCGAAGCCCTGCGTCGGTAGAACAATAACATTGTCACCACGCCGTCGTGCTGACGAAACTCTCCCTCAACACTCGGCTGGATCGGAGTTCGAGGGACGTCATCGAGCTGAACGTGTGCTGAACTCGGAGGTGCCGTGCATTCGGTACTTGATCGGTCGGATCGTGAAGACGTACGACTACATCAACCGCGTTGTGTTAACGCTTCCGCTTTCGGTCTACGAGGGTACGTGGACAACACTCTCCCCTCTCTTTGCTATGCATCACCATGATCTTGCGTGTGCGTAGGAAATTTTTTGAAATTACTACGTTCCCCAACAAACGTGCGGCGAAGCACGCCTCCACATGGTGCCCAAGCGCCTCCCTCTTTACGTTGGCTAGGTCTGAGGCCCTGCAAGAGAGAGCCCCCGAGCCCAGCCTGAGGAGGGCATCGGGCGTGCCTTCCTATGCGAGGGAGGGAGGCGCCCCATCCGCGGGCGCAGGTCCTGAGGGGGCGACGCCGCTCTCCTGAGGCCCTAGGCGCAGCTGCTGCTTCTTCTTCTTGGGGACTGCCTCAGGAGGGTAAATGATGCCTTCGCTGTCTGGGTCCTCAGCCGCCGCTGCCTAGTAAGCACGCTCGAGAGAGCACACCACATCCTTTTCTTCGCAGGCAACCGTGATGACGCCGCCGCTTCCGGGCATCTTGAGGACGTTGTAGCCGTGGTGAGTCACCGCCATGAACTTGGCCAAAGCTGGGTACCCGAGGATGGCGTTGTAGGGAAGACGAATGTGGGCGACATCGAAGTCGATGAGCTCGGTGCGGTAGTTGTCGCACTGGCCGAAAGTGACCGGAAGGCGAATCTGCCCTATCGGGGTGGTGGAGCCGTTAGTCACTCCTGAGAAGGGCTTGGTTGGCTGTAGTTGATCGTATGGCACTTGGAGGTTATCAAATGTCTCGACGGACAGGATGTTGAGTCCTGCGCCGCCGTCGATGAGGGTCTTGGTAACTTGAATGTTGCTGATGACGGGTGAGCAGAGCATCGAGAGGGCACCGGCAGTTGCCACGCACTTGAGCTGGTCTGCTGAGCTGAAGGTGATAGCGCACTTGGACCACCTGAGTGGGCGCGTGGCTTCGAGCCTGGGGAGAGCTGCATTCACTTCTCAGGCGAACTGCTTGAAGAGGCGCTGAGAGGCTGGGGCCTGCGCACCACCCAAGATGCAGGTGATGGCGCGGGGCTCCTAGAAGCCCCCAGCCCCTTCGTCCTGGTCGTCATTCCTTCTTGGTGGTGGCGGTAGAGGGGGACGGCCAGCCTTGCTCTGAGGGCGGTCCTCATGAGGCTGGTCCCTCCAAGCACCCTTGCGAGGCTGGTCGCGCCACTCCTAGCGCGGGCCGCGATCGTCTCAGCGTCCTCCTGTTCGGCCTCCTCCACGACCGTAACCTCGGTCGTTGTGGTCGGGGCACCGGCCGAAGCGCCTGTCGCGGATGGCCCTGAGCTCCTGGCAATCGCTGGTGTTGTGGCTATGCACGTTGTGGAAGACGCAGAACGGGCGGCTGCCCCTGGATGACTCTGGGTGGTCGCGGTCGCGCTTCACCTCAGGCTCGGCCGCGAGCACGGCTGCTCCATTGTGCTTCACGTCCTTGACCTTGGCCTTCTTGTCTTCTGGGTCTGCTGCAGGGAGCTCGACGAGGGAGAGACGCCCTTCCTCGGCTCTAGCGCACTTGGTCGCTAGGTTGAACAGCTCTAGGGCTGTGCACAGGTCTTCGTGGATGGCGAGCTCCTCCTTCATCTTGACATCGCGGACACCGTCGGAGAACGCGGAGATGATGGCCTCGTCCGTCACATTGGGGATCTTGAGGCGGACGCTGTTGAAGCGCTGGATGTACTTCTGCAGGGTTTCTCCGGGTTGCTGCTTGATGCGCCGCAGTTCGCCCGCGACTGACGGGCGGTCACGAGTGCCCTGAAAGTTGGCAACGAAACGCTCGCGCATCTAGCCCCAGGAGGAGATCGATCCCGCGGGCAGGTTCAGGAGCCACGGGCGCGCACCGTCTTTAAGGGCCATGGGGAACTAGTCCGACATGACCTTCTCGTCGCCGTTGGCCGCCTCGATGCTCAGCTCGTAGAGCTGCAGGAACTCCGCGGGGTCGGGGTTCCGTTGTAACGCGGAGGCAGGTCGGGCTTGAACTTCCTGGGCCAGATGATGCTGTGCAGCTTGGGGGTGAAGGCGCGGTAGCCTGCTGTAGCCACTGGAGTTCGCTGCGGAGGCGGAGCCTGGTCTTGGTATCCGCGCACAGTCGCCGCGAGCGGTGCACGGTCTTGATGCGGTGGTGCAGGAAGTGCAGGAGCGTCCTGCCGTGGCCGAGGGACCTCACGACAGCTTCCTTCTTCACGCGCGGGCACCCTACGCGGGGGATCGCGCCGTGGGGCCGCACGTCTTGGTGCGAGGGCGACATCTTGACGTGGTGTTGCGGAGGCGCTTCGTGGGCTACGTTGCCCGCGGCAGGGGCGGACGAGGCAGCGAAAGACACGGCGCAGGAGAGCCACCAGCGGCACTGACGAGCTCGGCGATGCGGTCCAGCCACTCCTCGTAGAGGTCATCGACGGGGCGGTAGCGCAGGAGCTCGCGTGCCGTGAGCAGCGCGGCCTGCGCGTCCACGGGTCCGCGGTGAGCGTGAGACGACGAGCCGGCCGGAGTCAGCGACGGGGTGGTGGTGCGGCCATCCCGCCGCACGGAGGGATGCAGCGACGAGGCTTGCTGCTCGGGTGCTGCGGGGCCAGTGGCGGCATTGGCAGCAGGTGATGGCGAACGATGGGGAGGCCCGCCGGCGGGAGCCGTCTGGGCGACGCGGGCAGCAAGGGCGGCCCAGCGCTCAGCGCAAGCTCGGCGAGCGTCGGCCATGGAACTGGTGGGACGACGGAGCATGGATTGACGGAGAGGAAACTCAGCGCACCCCTACCTGGCGCGCCAAATGTCGGATTACGGGTTCCGGCAAACCCTTGATGTTCGAACACTGGGGTGCGCACGAAGATAGCTCGCTCGCTCAACGATCCACGGCCTAGCTCGTCGAACTCAGAGAACACAGGACACAAGGGTTTATACTGGTTCGGGCCACCGTTGTGGTGTAATACCCTACTCCAGTGTGGTGTTGTGGATTGCCTTATAGGCTGGGGATGAACAAGTACAACGGAAGAACAGCCTCGGGAGGAGAGGTGTTCTTGTGCTTGGCTAGCTGGCCAAGGTTCAGATCTCTCCTCTTGCTATGGAGGTGGCTAGTCCTATTTGTAGAGGCCCTGGTCCTCTTCCCAAACATTACGCGGGAAGGGATCCCACAACAGCCAAGTTTGAAGGGGGACAGCTAGTACAAGCTATCCTGACAAAAATAGTCGTCGCCTGCCAAAGGCTCTGGTGGTGACGCCGTCCTGGGCTCCACGATGACCTCCATCCTGCCGTCCTGCTAGTCTTGGTCTCGTTGCACCGATATGAAAACCTTTGCTTGACGCCTCGGGACTCCTCGCCTGCGCATGCCCCTTTAACACCAAAGAGGAAACGAGTACTCTGCGCCCGCTGGCGCCCGCCTGGTGCCCACCTGGCCTTGGTCATCACTGCTCGCGTCACGCGCTCCTCGCGAGGTGCTCCTTACATTGATATCTCCGTCCTCGTGAGCCAGCCTAGCGAGGCTGCCTCTGAGGAGGTCTTGTGGCGTCTGCCTCGCGAGGCTTGGCCCCTCGCAAGGGTCTTGAGTGTTTGCTGATGAAGATGGGCCATACCAGGCCGCTGGACGAGCCACGCCCTAGGCCGCAGGCAGGCAAGTCTGGGGACCCCCGTTCCCAGGACGCCGACAATATAAACCAATGCAAAAACCTTATCATTATCTACTGTAGCAAATCACTAAAATTATTATTCAACATTGCATACTAAATGCCTCTGCATATTTAATACTCCTATCCTCAAATAGAATCATTAAACAAGCAAACATATGCAAACAATGCAAACAAAACAGCAATCTACCAAAACAGTACAGTTTGTAAAGAATGCAAGAGTATCAATAATTATTCAACTCCAAACATTATGAAATTCTACCACACTGTAGAAAATTTATTAGAGCTTATTCGCAAAAAGTTTCAACATTTTATCATATTCTGACTTTTCTAGGGAAATTTTGCAACATCGGTAAACTTTCTATTTTCAAACAGCAACATGTATACTTGCAAAATAAGCATGGCAAAGGCTATCAATGCCACTTTTATTGAAATAAAAGATGAAAAACATTATTATAAATAACAGCAAGCAAATCCTAACAAAATAAATTGACGCTCCAAGCAAAATTCATATCATGTGACGAATGAAAACATAGCTCCATGTAAGGTTACCGATATTGTTGGAGACGAAAGAGGGGATGCCTTCCGGGGCATCCCCAAGCTTAGTTGCTTGGATATTCCTTGAATATTACCTTGGGGTGCCTTGGGCATCCCCAAGATTAGGGTCATGTCACTCCTTATTCTCCTCATATCGATATCTCACCAAAAACTTGAAAACTTCAATCACATAAAACTTAACGGAACTTCGTGAGATAGGTTAGTATGGTAAAGAGCAAACCATTTCACTTTGGTACTGTCAAAGACAAGATTCATAATTGTTTCCACACAATGCCTACTGTATCATATCATTTCTACAATTTATATTGAGCAATATAAGCCATAGAAACTAGAAAACAAGCAAATTATGCATTGAAAACAGAATCTGCCAAAAACAGAATAGCATGTAGTAATCTGTACTCCAACCATACTTCTGCTACTCCAAAAATTCTAAAACAAATAGGACAACGTAGAGAATTTGTATATCTATCACCTGTAAAAAATTCAGATTAAAAGGACGTTCCAGCGAATTTTTAAATTTCCTAGACTGAGCGCAAAAGTTTCTGTTTTTAGACAGAATCAAGTCAACTATCATCCACACTATCCCAAAGGCTTTACTTGGCACTTTACTGAAAAAAGTAATAAAACATGATTAATACAGTAGATTAATCATGTGGACACACAAAAATAGTAGGTAAAAGTGTTGGGTTGTCTCCCAACAAGCGCTTTTTTAATGCCTTTTAGCTAGGCATGATGAGTTCAATGATGCTCGCATAAAAGATATGAATTGAAACATAACAAGAGCATCATGAAACACAAGGCAAGCACATTTAATCCTAACCCACTTCCTATGCATAGGGATTTGTGAGCAAACAACTTGTGGGAACAAGAATCAACTAGCATAGGAAGGCAAAACAAGCAAAACTTCAAGATTTTCAACACATAGAGAGGAAACTTGATATTATTGCAATTCCTACAAGCATAAGTTCGTCCCTCATAATAATTTTCAGTAACATCATGAATGAATTCAGCAATATAGCTATCACATAAAGCATTCTTTTCATGATCCACAAGCATAGAAATTTTATTACTCTTCACATAAGCAAATTTATTCTCATGAATAGTAGTGGGAGCAAACTCAACAAAATAACTATCATGAGAGTAAAAATCAAAATCATGATGACAAGTTTCATGGTTATCATTATTCTTTATAGCATACATGTCATCACCATAATCATCATAGATAGCAACTTTGTTCTCATAATAATCAATTGAAACCTCTTCCGAAATAGTGGATTCATCACTAAATAAAGTCATGACCTCTTCAAATCCACTTTCATAATTATCTCTACTCCTATAAAAATCTGAGTTGGTGATGATGGTGTGTCTGCCATTCATCGATTCAGACCGTCGGATCTCCATCTAACGTTTGCGAAGGCAATCCATGGCATTTTTGCAGAAAGACGCCCGCCGCTCTGCCCAACTTTGCACATGACTCCTTTAATCTCTCCCACATCCTCTAGGCGTACGGCGCAATCTCTATCGACCCGAGAACCTTCCTCGCCACCGCCCCCTCCCAGCGGCTAGCTAAGCGCCGATTTTCCCTCGATCTGGACGCAACCCGCAACTCTGCGACGCCTACAGCGCCCTCTACTGCCTTCTTCTCCGCCTCTGCCCTACCTCTCCCCATCCAACCCTACTCCCGCCGTGTTGAGCTCGCCCACAGGATGCCGCCGCAACTATGCACGAGATGCTCGATTTTTCTGGCCTTCATGTACGATGGTGCCAAGATCCCGGGTCTGGTGGAGCTCTCCCAAATCCCAGGGTAAGCTCATCCCGCTGCTGCACTGTGCTCGTCCACAGGACACCACCACTGCACGCAAGGTGCTCGACACATAGCCTGGCCGCCGCGTACGATAATGCACAACTCGTCCCACCCTGTCCCGAGCTTGCCTGTAGGCCGCCACCACTGCCCTGAGCAGGAGTCACTCATGTAGCGGGATCAGCAACGTCGTCGGCAACTTCCCTCCATGTATTATTTTCACGCAATTAAATTAGTGTGTTATTTCTTAGATGAGATAGAGCAGTTCGTCATTTCACTCTAAATAATTGCATATTGAGAAGGAACTACATAGATCAGTTTTTTTCTCTAAATTATGTGTATAAGGGAGCAGAAAAAATACAAAAATAATGAATGATGTGCGATTAGCAGTTTATTATGCCTTAAGAACATATTCGCGTTCCAAATTAGATATTTGTTTGTGCTTCGTCCGTTGCAGACAGCTCGAACCAACCTGAGTGCATTTGTTTGTTTATGGAAGTTTCAGTTAGTGCAAATGTTTAATAATTATACATTTCAGAATTTGGATTTGCACATGCTTTACTAGCTGGTAAAAATAAATATGATTTATTTGAATACCTACGTCCAGAACTCTAGCTACATAAAGCTTGTTTCGATGGTCATGGTTTGTGGATTGTGGTTACTACTTAGGTCATGGATCCTGGAGTGCTAAAAATTGTGATTTTTTTGCCCAAGTGTTCATTCAAACTAATGATTGTTAAAGTTCAGAAATGGCAAGTATACAGTAGCGTGTTGTACATTTGGTACTGTGGTAATTGAAAGTTCCAGGAGTACAACTAAATTTCAATGTCAATAAACCCAAATTCATAAGCCGTTCCAAACATACAGCTCTAAACACCCCCCATTTTATTCTTACTGCGGCTTATCTAGAGCTTATGTAGGCAGCTAGCTTTTGCACAAGACTAAGCTGTTCCAAACGCACCCAAAGAACTCTAGAGTGAACCATGAATATCCTCCTAACAATATCCCCACTTTTTGCAGGTGCAGAAACTGAAATACTAGAGTAGCACAAGAGTAATAAAGAGGGAGTTTTGTTACACATAAAGACGAAAAAGTGTAAGTTGAAGGAGATTTTGCTGCCCTTTTCCATCTGACCTGCTTCGTCAGTGACCAAGGTATGGGTGTTGATGAATTGTAAGGTCTCCTCTACATCTCACCAACTCTTGGTTCATCTTTGTTAGGCAATGCTTAATGGTGCAATTGGCTTTGATATCATGCATGCCATAATTTTGTGTTAAACTGTATTTTAGTACCCCAAAATTTACTAATGATCTTAATAGACTGGTTTCGGAATGTACTACTATTAGCCAACAATGCCACTTCTATTGGTGAGTTGACATCAAAACTGGAAGCTTCAGGCTTCAGGTTATTATATGGTCCTATTAAATGCCTATCAGTTTTCTTTCATAGGTACATCTCCATCTCTTAGTGTACATTCCGTATAAAATGTATTGCAAGTGTTGTCAATTCTTTGTTCATTTGTTTAAGTATACTGCCAACCCTTGGCTCTTTTTTTGCCCTTTTGCCTAAATATACTAAGTACAAACCATTTACATATGTTGTAGTAATTGTTCGACGCCCTTTTAGGTAAGAAGATAGATGAAGCGAGAGCTCTGGAGCTAATAATGTTCATACAGATGTTTTGAGAACACAACTAAAAGAAGGTTAAACTATCTTGACAAATATTTCTTTTCTTCATGGTGGCGTTGTATACATATTCAAGTTTAGTGTGCATATTTAGCGAAGTATTCGGCCAAACACTTCTACTTCGTTCTTGCTTGTCTTGGAACAATTTATAAGTGTGTGCCCAAAGCTATAGTGTGTATGTTGTACATATTGAATTTTGTCATTTATCTTCACATTTAAGTCCGGTGTGCCTAATAACACGAAGTGAGCAATGTTGAATCCTTGAATGAGAAGTAACAAAATAGCTTGTTTTGTTTTCTGTTGCTCCAAGGAGAGGAGCAGTTTTGTTGAAATAGTTATTCTAATCTGGGCAAGTTAACCGTGCATTGTATCGGGTTTTTGCCCGGTTATGATTAACCGGGCAAATCTCTTCTTAATGAAATACAGGAACCCCCTCTTGAGGCGTTCTAAAAAAAGTTGATATGTATTGGCGATCGTTGGACAGGCTGGTTATTTGGGAGACCTGGCTTGAGTGGAACCGCCGCATATTTCACAATTCAGAGTTCGTTGCAGAGCTTGCACGCCTTGCCATTGAGGAAGCTGATGTTGAAAGGAGGCTGATGCCAGGCCTGGCCTTGAGGGGGGCGAGTGGGGCAGCCACCCCGGGCCCGAAACCGAGGGGCCGCAGATGTGCTCTGTCTCCTGTAATAGGCCTCGCGAGAAGTGCACGGCACATCATTTACGATGGTAGTCTAGCTTAGTGGACCAAGGGCCATCGTGTGTCATCTCTTCTGCTTGTCATGCATTTTTTTACAAAAAAAAAATCCAGTGCCAATTATTCATGTACTACATGGAACCGTATCTGACCTTGTATATACTCTGTTATGTATGCAAGTTCTATATCAAGTACTTCAATTTCACTATTTGTGTTTCTTTTTTCATGTTAGTTTCCTATAGGTCGATTGCTAATTGTGATATATTAAGCGAAGAGGAGTTGAAGACATAGAACAATTTGAAGTATCATGGCAATTGCCAAATGTATTTGTGGAATGATTTTCTATCTCTGCCCCCCAAGCTATAGGATAGAGTGAAGCACAAGTCTTCTTGCATGGTGAAGATGGAGAAGAAAACTGAACATTCATCCGTAGCGTAGCACGGGCATCTTACTAGTTACAATAAGATTCAACACCCTCCAGAATAGTGGGATCATTAGTACCTAGAGTTGACACTCTTCCAAACCCACTTTCATCAATATAATCATCATAAATAGGAGGCATGCTTTCATCATAATAAATTTTCTCATCAAAACTTGGGGGACTAAAAATATCATCTTCATCAAATATAGCATCCCCAAGCTTGTAGCTTTGCATATCATTAGCATCATGGATATTCAAAAAATTCATACCAACAACATTGCAATCACGCTCATCATTCAAATATTTTGTGCCAAACATTTTATTGACTTCTTCTTCTAACAATTGAGCACAATTTTCCGATCCATCATTTTTAAGAAAGATATTATAAAGATGATCAATAATATGATGCAACCTCAATTCCATTTTTTATGTAGTTTTCTTTTATAAACCAAACTAGTAATAAAACAAGAAACTAAAAGATTCGATTGCAAGATCTAAAGATATACCTTCAAGCACTCACCTCCCTGGCAACGACACCAGAAAAGAGCTTGATGTCTACTAGCAACTTTATTCTTGTAGACTCGTGTTGGGCCTCCAAGCGCAGAGTTTTGTAGGACAGTAACAATTTTCCCTCAAGTGGATGACCTAAGGTTTATCAATCCGTAGGAGATGTAGGATGAAGATGGTCTCTCTCAAACAACCCTGCAACCAAATACAAGAAATCTCTTGTGTCCCCAACACACCCACTACAATGGCAAATTGTATAGGTGCACTAGTTCGGCGAAGAGATGGTGATACAAGTGTGATATTGATGGTAGAAATATATTTTTATAATCTGAATAAATAAATAAAACAAGGTAGAAAATAGTAAACGGGCACAAAACGGTATTGCAATGCTTAAAAACAAGGCCTAGGGTCCGTACTTTCACTAGTGCAACCTCTCAACAATGCTAACATAGTTGGATCATATGATTATCCATCAAAGTGCGCTAAAGAATCACTCCCGAGTTCCTATTAGCGGAGAACGAAAGATAGGAATTGTTTGTAGGGCACAAAACCATCTCAAATCTATTCTTTCTGTTCGATCTATTCAAGAGTTCGTACTAAAATAACACAAAGCTATTTTTTCCCATTCGATCTATCCTAGAGTTCGTACTAGAATAACACCAAAGCAAATTCATATTCATAATACTCAATCCACACAAAGAACTATAAGGAGACCCCAAAGTTTTCGTCGGAGAAAAGATAATAAAAACGTGCATCAACCCCTATGCATAGATTACCCCAATATCACCGCGGGAATCCGCGAGTTGAATGCCATAACACATATCAAGTGAATCAATAGGACACCTCATTGTCACCTCAAGTATTCATATTGCAAGACATATATCATGTGTTCTCATATCTGAATATTCAATCCGACAAGACAAAACTTTAAAGGGTAAAGATTCAATTCATCATAACAAGAGTATAGAGGGGAGAAACATTATATGATCCGACTATATTAACAAAGCCCATGATATAGATCACGAGAGAGAGAGAGAGAGAGAGAGAGAGATCAAACACATAGCTACTGGTACAAACTGAGGGAGTCCTGGATTAGGGGGTCCTCGGACAGCCGGACTATATCCTTTGGCCGGACTGTTGGAGCATGAAGATACAAGATTGAAGACTTCATCCCGTGTCCGGATGGGACTCTCCTTGGCGTGGAAGGCAAGCTTGGCGATACGGATATGTAGATCTCCTCCCTTGTAACCGACTCTGCGTAACCCTAGCCCCCTTCGGTGTCTATATAAACCGGAGGGTTTAGTCCGTAGGACAACAACAATGATACCATAGGCTAGCTTCTAGGGTTTAGCCTCTACGATCTCGTGGTAGATCAACTCTTGTAATAATCATATCATCAAGATCAATCAAGCAGGAAGTAGGGTATTACCTCCATCGAGAGGGCCCGAACCTGGGTAAACATCGTGTCCCCCGCCTCCTGTTACCATCCGCCTTAGACGCACAGTTCGGGACCCCCTACCCGAGATCCGCCGGTTTTGACACCGACATTGGTGCTTTCATTGAGAGTTCCACTGTGCCGCCACCGTAAGGCTTGATGGTCCTTCAATCATCGGCAACGATGCGATCCAGGGTGAGGTTTTCCTCCCCGGATAGATCTTCGTATTCGGCGGCTTCGTACTACGGGCCAATTCGCTTGGCCATCTGGAGCAGATCGAAAGCTACGCCCCTTGCCATCAGGTCAGATTTGGAAACTTGAACTACACTGCCGACATCCGTGGAGACTTGGTCTTCGGCGGATTCGAGCCCATGTCAGGTACACCGCACGATCATGACGAGCATGATTTAGCTCTGTCGTCGGACAGTGTTCGGAAGATCACGCCTGCAACTACTCCGGCCCTTAATCCGGAACAAATTGCGCCATCGGAGGACGGGTGGATAGACCCCGCCACGAAAGCCGCACTCTCAGTGGCGATAGAGCCGAATACTGACTTCACCTCCCACGAGACCCGTGTTGCCGAATCATTGGATTCGTCCCCGGCCACGGACTCCAAGACGCTTGTGTCCGTGCCCATCGAATTTGGTTGGGTGCCGATCATGGAGTTTACCACCGTGGATATCTTTCAGCACTCGCCTTTCGGCGACGTGCTAAATTCATTAAGGTCCCTCTCCTTGTCAGGAGAACCTTGGCCGAACTATGTCCGGCTAGAATGGGATGCGGACGACGAAGAAATTCGCTCCCCACCCACCACCCACTTAGTAGCCACTGTCGATGATTTAATCGACATGCTCGACTTCGACTCCGAAGACATCAACGGTACGGACGACGATGCAGGAGACGAACAGGAACCACCGCCCACAGGGCGCTGGACTACCACCTCATTGTACGACATATACATGGTGGATACCCCCAAAGAAGGGGATGGCGATAAGACAACGGATGATAATCCGTCCAAGAAGCAACCCAAGCACCGACGTCAGCGGCGCCGCGCTAAGTGTCGCCATAGCAAAGGCAGCGATACCGGCACAAAAGACAATAACGCTCCGGATAGTGCCGAAGACGACGATAATCCCCTCCAACCAGACCTCGAGCGGGAGGATGAACAAGCTAGACCTCAAAGGATGACAATTACATGCCTCTCTCCGAAGACGAAGTGAGCCTCGGCGACGAAGAATTTATCGTGCCTGAGGATCCCGTCGAGCAGGAGCGCTTCAAGCGCCGGCTTATAGCCACAGCAAACAGCCTGAGGAAAAAGCAACAACAGCTTCAAGCTGACCAAGATCTGCTAGCGGATAGATGGACTGAAGTCCTGGCAGCCGAGGAATACGAACTCGAGCGCCCAACCAAGAGTTACCCAAAGCGCAGGTTGCTACCCCAACTCGAAGAGGAAGCATTGAAACATACATCACTAGCGTATGATGCGGCTGATCGGCCACCTCGCGGCCGAGACAGAGAGGCATTTCAGCCTGAAAACTAGCCCGCACCCCGCCGCCACCCAAACAAAAATACCAAGGCCCGGGGCAACACGCGGGACCTGCGAGATGTATTGGAAAACAAGGCAAAACATGCAAGATCGATCTACGGATCACGGGGGTGCGCACCAACACGTGACGATGATCGTCACGCCGGATACACTAAAAGCAAATCCGGCCGAGCCGAACACGGCAGACAAGACTCGTATGAACTGCGTCGTGATATAGCCCGGCACAGGGGCGCCGCACACCCCCTATGCTTCACTGATGAAGTAATGGATCACGAATTCCCAGAAGGGTTTAAACTCGTAAACATTGAATCATATGATGGTACTACAGACCCCGCGGTATGGATAGAAGACTTCTTCCTCCACATTCACATGGCCCGCGGGGATGACCTACATGCCATCAAGTATCTCCCGCTAAAACTCAAAGGGCCGGCCCGGCATTGGCTCAATAGCTTGCCGGCAAGCTCCATCGGAAGTTGGGAGAGCCTGGCAGAGGCATTCCTGGACAATTTCCAGGGCACTTATGTGCGACCGCCGGACGCTGACGATTTAAGTCATATAACTCAGCAGCCAAGGGAATCGGCCAGGAAATTCTGCACCCGGTTCCTAACCAAGAAGAACCAAATAGTCGACTATCCGGATGCAGAGGCCTTAGGCATTTAAGCATAATATCCGTGACGAATGGCTCGCCCGGCACCTCGGCCAAGAGAAGCCAAAATCCATGGCAGTCCTCACGACACTTATGACCCGCTTTTGTGCGGGCGAAGATAGCTGGTTGGCTCGTAGTACCAATACAGCAAGCAAACATGGCATATCAGAAGCCAGGGATAGCAACGGCAAACCACGACGCAACAAACACAAGCACCGCAAATATGGTGAAAACGCCGAAAATACGGCAGTTAATGCCGGGTTCAGGGGCTCAAATTCCGGTCAGCGGAAAGGGCCACCCAAAAATAAAAATCCGGGTCCATCCAGTCTGGACCGCATACTCGATCGCCAATGCCAAATTCATCGCACCCCAGAAACGCCAGCCACCCATACCAACAGAGAATGATGGGTCTTCAAACAAGCCGGCAGGGCAGGCGCCAAAGACGAAGGGGGGTCTCAAAGCGACGATAACGGCGAAGAGCCCAGATCACCGAACACAGGAGGGCAAAAGAAATTTCCCCCGCATATTCAATCGGTGAATGTGGTAAATACCACCCAAATTACCAAGTCGGACCGGATATGCATCCTTAGGGATGGCGACTCAACGGAACTAGTCGTCCCACAATATAAACTAGGGCCGGTCACCTTCAACCGCACAAATCGTCCGGTTAACGCCAATCAGGGCAATCCAGCCGCACTAGTCCTCGACCCAATAATAGACGGGTTCCACCTCACTCGAGTCCTTATGGACGGAGGCAGCAGTCTAAATCTGCTTTACCAGGACACAGTGCGCAAAATGGGCATCGATCATTCGGCGATCAAACCCACTAAAGCCACTTTCAGAGGCATTATACCAGGTGTGGAGGTTAGCTGTACAGGCTCCATTGCCCTTGAGGTAGTCTTCGGATCACCAGAAAATTACCGTATTGAAGAGTTAATCTTCGAAATCATCCCTTTCCGCAGTGATTATCAAGCACTGCTCAGACGAACCACGTTCGCTCGATTCAACGCGGTGCCACATTATGCCTACCGTAAGCTCAAAATGCCCGATCCACGCGGCGTCATCACGGTTCATGGCAAGGCCGAACCTTCCCTCGGCACCAACAAATACACCACTGCCTTAGCAGCAGAAACAACGAGCAGCACCTTGCAGCCGAACCTTGAGTCGACGTCCAGGCTCCCGGACACCGTCAAGGGACTCCGAACTACTTCGCGGAAGGATAGCCCAGCTCGTCCAGAGCTCAACTAAACACTCCGGCGAAAGCGAGGACAGGCCGAACTCAGCGGCTCAACCACCCTCTGGCACGTAAATATTTCGTACATTTCCTTCGCAGGTTCACCCTTGCGCCAACCAGGACGGGCTACACGGAGGCAGCTTGAACGTGTAAGGGAATCCTTAGACATTCCCCACAGTGACCGTCCGGCTATATTACGGATCCGCACTCTGCCTCTTCCCCCTGGTCTCAGCAGGTTCCGCAATCATATTCCTTTTTTTTATTACATTACTTGTACCCATACGCATAGACGTACTATTCAAATACAACATGTGGATTTATACGACGTTTACCTGCTGTTATTTCTTATTGAAATCATTTTGTCAAGTGGCATCCGTACACAGCGATATGCCTTAAAATATGCCAGGGGCTTCGTTTTACCCATAACACGGCAATAAAGTCCGAACACCTTCATGGAAGTTCGGCGCCCCGAACCTATAGCATTATATGCATCAGCTCCGAATCATGTCTTGGGTCAATAGTTGGGTTTGCCCGGCTCCCATGTTTTGGTACCTTACGTTCCGCTATATCGGCTAAGGTAGCACTAGGAGAACTACTGCGATTGTGTCCCGGTTCTTCCGGACGAGCACCTCAGTAGAGAAAGCCGAAAACTGACTGTCATGATACGGCGAGAGCTGGTCAGCTGTTCGAGAGGTCACAAAATCTTTAAGGATTTCTCCCGCATAATGCCATAGCCAATGCAGCGTGCGATGGATCGGTTATTTCTCTGATCAGGTGCTTATAGAGCCCCTAGTACAGTCTTCCGAACACCAGGGGCTGCGCCTACCATACTAAAGCTCCTATGGCTAAGTGAGAGTGATAAAGCCCTATAGTCTGATTGCCTGGTTCGTCGTGCTGAGCACCTCCTTCGAAGGACCCAACACTGGGATAAAGAGTGCTCAGGTTTATCCCGAACACCCCCATACTTCTTACGTGGGGGCAGAAGCCGACGAGTGGCCAACTCTCAGGTTTAACATATAAAATGGCCGCACGGGAGGGTAAACTTTTATATAACAGGCGACAAATAAACGACCTTGTTCAAACATTACAAAGGTCAACATGATTGGCATTCATGGAAATATAATGCCCTTGGTGCATAGCTCCGCTGCAAGGTAGGATCCTTTCAGGACACTCTCATAATATAATTCGGGCTTGCGGTGCTCCTTCCCCTCTGGCGGTCCTTCGGTCATCAGCTTTTCGGCATCCATCTTCCCCCAGTGCACCTTTGCGCGGGCGAAGGCCATTCGCGCACCTTCTATACAGACCGACCGCTTGATGACGTCAAGTCGAGGGCAAGCGCTTACAAGCCGCTTCACGAGCCCGAAGTAGCTGCTTGGAATCGGCTCGGCAGGCCATAGCCGGATAACCAGATCTTTCATGGCTAGTTCCGCCGCCTTATGCAGTTCGATCAGCTGTTTCAGTTGATCGGCAAAAGGCACCGGATAATTCGGCGCCAAATACTGGGACCAGAAGAGCTTATCTGTGGTGTTCCTTTCTTCGGCTCGGTAGAATTGGGCGGTATCTGATATGCTGCGAGGTAGCTCGGCAAATACCCCTGAGAAATCCGGATTCAAAATCAGAAACATAGTTTTCCCTTCAAATACTTGCCTTACATGGAAAAAGCCTTACCCGCCGCGATCTTTCTCGCCTCTTGGATCCCCTGCAGGGCGCTTTGGGTTTCCCCCCGGGCATCGCTCGTGGCCTGACGCGCCTTGGTGAGTTCGGATTCTTTCTCCATTAAACTCTGCTCCAAGGTCTCGCATCTCCTTACGGCCTCTTGCGGCTCCTGCTCAGCTTCAATAACTCTGGCCTCGTGTTTCTCACGAAGAGTCCGCTCTGTGGCCGCCTTTTTCTCGGCCTCGGTAACGGCCCTTTTGAGGGCCTCGACTTCGGTCATAATCCCTAGCACAAATTATGCAACTTATTTCATACTGAAAATTTATTTCGCAATAAATGCGAGCAAAGCTTGTGCATACCTTGTTTATCTCTCAACTGCATTCTCAATTGGCCAAGTTCTTCTATGGCCCGCTCCAGACTTTGATTCAGTCCGGAGATCTCCGCAGTACGAGAGGCAGCAGCCGCTACAGACGCCTGCTTGTAATAGAAGAGAAATCAATATCATTCAATGAGTCTTCCTGCGATCATCAATTCGATCCCCTGTCCGGTTCTTTCTTTCACCGAACAGTGTATCAGGGGCTACTATCTATACTATGACACTCTTCGACAACTCATAAAACATACCTCAAAGCCTCTTATAAGACTGATACAGGCTTTGTTCAGTCCACTCTCAGTTGACTGAATCTTCTCAATCACCGCACCCATAAGGGCACGGTGTTCATCAACGATGGAGGCGTCTTTCAACGCCACCAACAAAGCATCCGACACTTCTGGATGTACAGAGGTCGCCGATGGAACAGGCACACCCCCTCCACCCGAAGGAGGCTACCTGCTTGATTCTGGAGCCATATAGGTCTCTGGAATCGCATCCGGCTGGGAGCCGAACTCAGGATCGCCCTCGCCGTCAACCCCCATGGGAATCTTTTCCCCCACGTGTCCGGCCCCTGAGGTTTGACCTCCAGGCTCCGCCTTCACGGTTTTTTCCTTTCCTCCTTGGCCGGGGTCCTTCTGGGACGAAGCCTCGGTGTTATGCACCTGTTTGGAGGAAGGGGCCTTTGGGGGCGTCCCGCTCTCCATAGCATTTGAGCTCAGCAAGTCCTCTGATGAGGATTGTTTGGTACGGACCTCGCCGGACTACAAAAAATATGGCTTAGGTTAAAACGTACTCGGATTTTATATACTTACGACTTCACCAGGGGCTGGGCCCTGGGATCCCATGCCGGGCCGCTGTCGGCGGCGGCAGTGGACTCCTCCGGAAGAGGAGCCTTTCCCCTTTTGGGCAGCTCGGTCTCCAAGTGTGCGGAGGCCGTCCTCTTCTTTCTTCCCCCCGCAGGGGATTCATCTTCCTCCTCCTCCTCGTCCTCTTCGGAGGCGGAATGGGCATTGGAGCCTTCGGATATTGTGTCCGAAGTGCCGCGGCGACGAAGGCCGCCCCGGGTCTTTTTGGCCTCCTTCTCGGTCGTCTTCTTTGGCACCTTGTAAGGCGCCGGGACCAGCATCTTCGTCAGAAGTGGGATGTCCAGTTCTTCGGGCAGCGGGGCCGGACAATGGATCCGCTCCGCCTTCTTCGTCCAGCCCTAGGAGAGTTGTATAAAATGCGTTAAGCCCTTCCCTTGGGTTACGCGGATAAAAAGTTTTGATGACTTACCGAACTTGCAGGGCGGGACAGTTGGTACCCGCGGTCCTCGGCGGAGTCCGGCCATGATTTGCTGGACTTGAAAAGCACCTTCCAAATGTCCTTGTGCGAGGAGCCAAAAAGCTCCCGCAAGGTCTGGTGCCTGGCCGGATCAAATTCCCATAAATTGCAGGTCCGGTGCTGACAAGGCAAGATCCGGCGAACTAACATCACCTGGACCACATTGACAAGTTCAATGTTCTTGTCTCCCATATCCTCAACGCGCGTCTGGAGCACCGACAGTTCGTCGGACGAGGACCAGTCCAGGCCTTTCTTAACCCAGGATGTAAGCCGCAGGGGGGCACCGGATCGAAACTCGGGAGAGGCAGCCCATTCCTTGCCGCGCGGCTCAGTGATATAAAACCACTGCTGTTGCCACTCCTTGATAGAATCATTAAAGGCTCCCGTTGGCCATATGACGTTGGGCATCTTGCTCACCATAGCGCCCTTTTTTCCGTGCTCGCCACCCACCACCTTGGGCTTCACATTAAAAATCTTCAGCCATAAACCGAAGTGCGGCGAAATGCGGAGAAAAGCCTCGCACACGACAATGAATGTCGAGATGTTGAGGAAGGAATTAGGGGACAGATCGTGAAGATCGATCCCATAATAATACATGATGCCACGAACGAACGGGTGTAGGGGAAACCCTAGCCCGCGGACAAAGTGACGGAGGAATACAACCCTCTCGTGGGGTTCCGGAGTGGGGACGATCTGTCCCGCCGTCGGAAGACGGTGGCTGATTTTCTTGGCCAGGTACCCGGCCTCCCGAAGCTTTTTGATATCCTTCTCTCGGACGGTAGAGGCCATCCATTTGCCTCCTACTCCGGATCCGGACATCTTCGGAAGACCTTTTGTCGGCAAAGAAGATGAACGCTTGGGCGCTGGAGCTTGAGCAGAAGAGAATGAATCAGGAAGAAGGCGTGGGTGAAAAGAGTGAATCCTTGTCCCTTTATAAGGGCGGAAGAGGCGATGCGCCTCCCCACTCACCTGGTAAAACCTCTTATTCCCCAAGCGCAGTAATTGATGGCGCGGTTGGGTTACCCACACCCGTATTGATGAGAATCCCGTGATAAGGGGACACGATCTTGTTGGAACACGCGGTACGCTACGCTAGCGCCAAATAAAATTTTCTACCGCGCACCCAAGATCATGCTGCTGGAAATAGAGCACGGGATCGGGTTTACCACTAGACGCGCAGTCACCGCAGCGGAAGTAGAGTTGGTGATGCGTGTAGCCGGTCTCCCGGGCCGTCTCCTCCTCGCGTTGCCGATCTCCCGCGAACAGCGAAGACCCGTGAACGGTGATCTCCCGCGAACGGCACCTCGCGGTTCCCTCGAACAGTTCGTCCAAGCACCGCAGATGCGATGCCTCCAAGGTATCCACACGTACGGGGAGCAGCGTCGAGCGGCGGACTGCTAGGTTCGGTCGCGCGGCATGGGCGGGGGAGTGGCGGTGGCTAACCAGGGTTCAATTCGATCCTCTTAAGTGGTGTGCCCACTCCCCTTTATATAGACCTCCGAGGTGGGCTCAACACTTGAGCCCACTAGGAGTCCACATCCATTTTCCACTCAGATCCAATCTGAATGGGCTGCAGCTCCTTAAGTGTGCGACCCTATAGGTTCACGTACACATGGACACGACCAGAGTCGATAGTTGGTAGCGGCTCCTAGCAGAACGTGCCAACTCCCATGTGGGCGTAAAGTCGTTCGACGAACCTCAACAATGTGGCATATGCAACATTCCTTTTGCCTCACGATATTTGTTGTCGAGCTCAAGGCGAGTACTTGTCACCCTTGTGTTAGCTTGACCTCTCTTCTCGAAACCATGATACAGATTCCTGAACTGGGTTAACACTTAACCCAAGTCGCATGGCCATGCTTTCCGAATCTGATCACTCGAGAGGGCCCAGAGAATATCTCTCCAAATAGGAGGGAAAATTCCATCTTGGTCAACCATGTCTCGCGGCATGTCTCACGACTCACCTGAAAGCTACCTTTATAACTACCCAGTTACGGAGTAGCGTTTGATAGACCCTAAGTGAGTCGATCCTCATCCCGAGAACATGCGAGGACCTCAGGTCCAGGACATGGCATAGACATTGCACTTGAGACTAACAGATGACTATATCTCGCTGCGTCTCAAAGTGGGTCTGTCCGGCTCGGTGATCTCCATCCCCAAGCCCGTACTATCCGTTTAGCATCTCCATGCACATGACTTGTGAAACATAGTCATCAACCGAGTCGTATACTAGTCAAGGATATGTGTCCGCATAACCTTATCAACTAGGGACCATTAAAACAACCATCATACAATACATAGTTCCACAAACAAGTCACATACTTATTGATACATATCATTGATGATGTTCAAGGACAATACAAAGGACTCATGAATACATATGGAAATATCATCATCACATGATTGCCTCTAGGGCATATCTCCAACAGATCTCTGCTTCGACAAGACGTGCCAAGGAAACCGCCTCGCGATAGGTGCAGTGGTTGGTTGTGAAAAACGGTTCGAATAATGACCGGGCCGTGCTGTGATGTCATGCTGCAAAATGCGTCGGCAGATTAGATTTTTGGAAATACTATTCTCTCCACGGTGGTATGTGGAATTTGTTTTGCAGAGCCGGACACTGTCCTTGTGTTCAAGATCTTCTATGGAGTATTCGGAGGAGGAACCAGCCTTGCAATGCCGAAGACAAATCTGCGCGCCGGACTCACCGTCACTGAAGCCTGGTTCAGGGGCTACTGAGGGAGTCCTGGATTAGGGGGTCCTCGGACAGCCGGACTATATCCTTTGGCCGGACTGTTGGACCATGAAGATACAAGATTGAAGACTTCGTCCCATGTCCGGATGGGACTCTCCTTGGCGTGGAAGGCAAGCTTGGCGATACGGATATGTAGATCTCCTCCCTTGTAACCGACTCTGTGTAACCCTAGCCCCCTCCGGTGTCTATATAAACCGGAGGGTTTAGTCCGTAGGACAACAACAATGATACCATAGGCTAGCTTCTAGGGTTTAGCCTCTACGATCTCGTGGTAGATCAACTCTTGTAATACTCATATCATCAAGATCAATCAAGCAGGAAGTAGGGTATTACCTCCACCGAGAGGGCTCGAACCTGGATAAACATCGTGTCCCCCGCCTCCTGTTACCATCCGCCTTAGACGCACAGTTCGGGACCCCCTACCCGAGATCCGCCGGTTTTGACACCGACACAAACCCTCAGCCCCGAGGGTGGACTACTCCCTCCTCATCGTGGTGGCCGTCGGGATGATGAAGATGGCCACCGGAGATGATTCCTTCTCCGGCAGGGTGCCGGAATGGGGTCTAGATTGGTTTTCGGTGGCTACAGAGCCTTGCGGTGGCGGAACTTCTGATCTAGGTCTATCCCGAAGGGTTTCGGAATATTTGGGAATTTATAGTGCAAAGAGGGGGTGCGGGAGGCCACCGAGGTGGGCACAACCCACCTGGGCGCGCCAGGGGGGCCCTGGCGTGCCCTGGTGGGTTGTGCCCCCCTCGGGGCACCTCCCAGGTGCTGCTCAGGCCCAAGGGGTTCTTTCTAGTCCATAAAAAATCTCCGTGGAGTTTCGTTGCGTTTGGACTCCGTTTGATATTAATTTCCTGCGATGTAAAAAACAAGCAAAAAACAGCAACTGGCACTGGGCACTGGGTCAATAGGTTAGTCCCAAAAAATGATATAAAGTTGCTATAAAATGATTGTAAAACATCCAAGAATGATAAAATAACAGCATGAATACTTCATAAATTATAGATACGTTGGAGACGTATCAGTGCGTCCCCGGCCCACCCACGAAGAAAAGCCCATTTTCTGTCATGATTTTTTGTCATAGAAGTAGGAGCCCAGCACATCTATGATGATACGTGGTTTTGTCACAATTATCGCCATAGAAGTGTCATAAGCAGGACAGAAAAACTTTTTGTTCGGCCCAAAATGTCACGGATGTGTCTTTTTGTGTAGTGAATGTTCATGAGAATATGATACTGCCTAAATTGGATACATTTGTTTTTCTTTCAAATGAAGGGCCTAGCTTGGATAAGAATGATGAACATTGGAGTATGATCAAGCATGGAAATGATGGTATGCACAAGACGAACAAGAACGGAGTTTCTGGTGGAGTTCTCGGCATTTTGGAGCCACCATGATGACGTACAAGTGCATGGACGAAATACACAAGATTCCCTTTCATAAATTTCGTCCATAGATTAATATAGGTGCTGCGCCACCTTATTTTTGGGTCAGGCCCATGTAATTTCAAAATACTACATATAGGCCGTTTTTTAGAGTTCGTATTGTAGGGGAAACGAGTTAGGAGGTGTTTTAGTCCCACCTTGCCAAGGGGGGACGAAATCCCCTCTCTTTCCCCCTACAAATACAACCCTTAAGGCACCGTTTAGACTTTGGGTTTTGTTTAGATTAAAAGTTCACCATAGCTGCAACTTTGCGTACTTAGTTTATGTTCAACGACCAGGCCAAGACGTCACAAAACCCCACCTTCATTAATAAAGCTTTCCTCTTATATTCGCACATCCAGATTGCAATTTTAGTTTCTTAGTTGTTCTTCGTTTACGTGCAAGAAACAGACCATCGTGGTCAGGTTGATCGTGCTTCGGCGTGGTCAATAACCTCTCGGAGTTGGTTTAGCGATTGCTAAGGCGCGACGTCCTCGTACGTTCGTAGTCGGATCGTCAAAGTCTACTCCACCAAAAACGATAGCCACCATCTCATCAAAACATCAGGACACCTTTGCCTCTATCATCTGTTCTCTCTTGCTCTTCGCTGGTTGTTCTACGTACGTGATAACGTGTTTGAGAAAAGTGAAAATCTCTGTCTTGATTGATGGTTACAGGTGCTACTGCTACCTCTTGAGCTTGCGTTGGTTTTTCCCTTGAAGAGGAAAGGGTGATGCAGCAAAGTAGAGTAAGTATTTCCCTCAGTTTGAGAACCAAGGTATCAATCCAGTAGGAGATAACGCACAAGTCACCGAATACCTGCACAAACAATCAACAACTTGCACCCAACGCAATAAAGGGGTTGTCAATCCCTTCACGGTTACTTGCAAAAGTGCGATCTGATAGAGATAGATAAACGGTAAAGTAAATATTTGGTATTTTTGGTTTATAGATCGGAAAGTAAAAGATTGCAAAATAATAGATCGGAAACTAGTATGATGTAAAAGAGACTTAATATGATGGAAAAGAGACTCAGGGGCCATAGGTTTCATTAGTGGCTTCTCTCAAGATAGCAAATATTACGGTGGGTGAACAAATTACTGCAGAGCAATTGATAGAGCGCATAATTATGACGATATCTAAGGCAATGACCATGAATACAGGCATCATGTCCGTGTCAAGTAGACCAAAACGATTCTGCATCTACTACTATTACTCCACACATCGACCGCTATCCATCATGCATCTAGAGTATTAAGTTCATAAAGAACGGAGTAACACATTAAGAAAGATGACATGATGTAGAGGAATTAACTCAAGCAATATGATGAAAACCCCATCTTTTTATCCTCGATGGCAACAATACAATACGTGCCTTGCTGCCTCTACTGTCACTGGGAAAGGACACCGCAAGATCGAACCCAAAGCTAAGCACTTCTCCCATTGCAAGAAATACTAATCTAGTAGTCCAAACTAAACTGATAATTCGAAGAGACTTGCAAAGATATCAAATCATGCATATAAGAATTCAGAGAAGACTCAAATAGTATTCATAGATAATCCGATCATAAACCCACAATTCATCGGATCTCGGCAAATACACGACAAAAGAACATTACATCGAATAGATCTCCAAGAACATCGAGGAGAACATGGTATTGAGAATCAAAGAGAGAGAAGAAGCCATCTAGCTACTAGATATGGACCCGTAGGTCTGTGATAAACTACTCACACTTCATCGGAGAGGCAATGGTGTTGATGTAGAAGCCCTCCATGATCGAATCTCCCTCCGGCAGGACGTCGAAAAAGGTCCCTAGATGGGATCTCACGGGTACAGAAGGTTGCGGCGGTGGAAAAGTGGTTTCGTGGCTCCCCTCGATGTTTTCAGGGTATAAGAGTATATATGGGCGAAGGAACTAGGTCAGGAGACCCACAAGGGGCCCACGAGGCAGGGGGCGCGCCCTCCACCCTCGTGGCTGCCTCGTTGCGTCTCCGACTTCATCTCCAAGTCTCCTGGTTTGCTTCTGGTCCAAGAAAGATTATCGCGAATGTTTCATTCCGTTTGGTATTCCTTTTCTGCGAAACTCTAAAACAGGCAAAAAACAGAAACTGACACTGGGCTCCAGGTTAATAGGTTAGTCCCAAAAATAATATAAAATAGCATATAAATGCCTATTAAACATCCAAAACAGATAATATAATAGCATGGAACAATCAAAAATTAAAGATACATTGGAGACGTATCAAGCATCCCCAAGCTTAATTCCTGCTCGTCCTCGAGTAGGTAAGTGATAAAAATAGAATTTTTGATGTGGAATGCTACTAACATATTTATCCATGTAATTCTCTTTATTGTGGCATGCATGTTCAGATCCGAAAGAGTAGAAACAAAAGTTTAATATTGACATAAAAATAATAATACTTCAAGCATACTAACAAGGCAATTATGTCTTCTCAAAATAACATGGCCAAAGAAAGCTTATCCCTACAAAATCATATAATCTGGCTATGCTCCATCTTCGTCACACAAAAATATTCAAATCATGCACAACCCCGGTTTCAGCCAAGCAATTGTTTCATACTTTAGTATTCTCAAAAAAATTCAACTTTCACGCAATACATGAGCGTGAGCCATGGACATAGCACTATAGGTGGAATAGAATGGTGGTTGTGGAGAAGACAAAAAGAGGGAGATAGTCTCACATCAACTAGGCGTATCAACGGGCTATGGAGATGCCCATCAATAGATATCAATGTGAGTGAGTAGGGATTGCCATGCAACGGATGCACTAGAGCTATAAGTGTATGAAAGCTCAAAAAAGAAACTAAGTGGGTATGCATCCAACTTGCTTGCTCATGAAGACCTAGGGCATTTGAGGAAGCCCATCGTTGGAATATACAAGCCAAGTTCTATAATGAAAAATTCCCACTAGTATATGAAAGTGACAAAATAAGAGACTCTCTATCATAAAGATCATGGTGCTACTTTGATGCATAAGTGTGGAAAAGGATAATAACATTGCCCCTTCTCTCTTTTTCTCTCTTTTTTCCTCTTTTTTCCTTTTTTCTTTTTTTCTTGGCTTCTTTGGCCTCTCTCTTTTTTTCTCTTTTTTTCTTTATTTCCTCACATGGGACAATGCTCTAATAATGATGATCATCACACTTCTATTTACTTACAACTCGAAGAATTACAACTCAATGCTTAGAACAAAATATGACTCTATGTGAATGCCTCCGGCGGTGTACCGGGATGTGCAATGAATCAAGAGTGACATGTATGAAATAATTATGAAAGGTGGCTTTGCCACAAATACGATGTCAACTGCATGATCATGCAAAGCAATATGACAATGATGAAGCGTGTCATAATAAATGGAACGGTGGAAAGTTGCATGGCAATATATCTCGGAACGACTATGGAAATGCCATAATAGGTAGGTATGGTGGCTGTTTTGAGGAAGGTATATGGTGGGTGTATGGTACCGACGAAAGTTGAGCGGCACAAGAGAGGCTAGCAATGGTGAAAGGGTGAGAGTGCGTATAATCCATGGACTCAACATTAGTCATAAAGTACTCACATACTTATTGCAAAAATGTATAAGTCATCAAAACCAAGCACTACGCGCATGCTCCTAGGGGAAGGGTGGGTAGGAGTTAACCATCGCGCGATCCTGACCTCCACACAAAGGATGACAATCAAAGAAATACTTCATGCTCCAAATTTGTTACACAATGGTTCACCATACGTGCATGCCACGGGACTCACAAACCTCAACGTAAGTATTTCTCAAATTCACAATTACTCCACTAGCATGACTCTAATATCACCATCTTCATATCTCAAAACAATCATAAAGAATCAAACTTCTCATAGTATTCAATGCACTTTTTATGAAAGTTTTTATTATATCCCCTTGGATGCCCATCATATTAGGACTAATTTTATAACCAAAGCAAATTACCACGCTGTTCTAAAAGACTCTCAAAATAATATAAGTGAAGCATGAGATTTCATTATTTTCTATAAAATAAAACCACCGTCGTGCTCTAAAAAGATATAAGTGAAGTACTAGAGCAATATTGCCTAGCTCAAAAGATATAAGTGAAGCACATAGAGTATTCTGATAAATCATGATTCATGCGTGTCTCTCCCAAAAGGTGTGTACAGAAAGGATGATTGTGGTAAAATAAAAAGCAAAGACTCAAATCATACAAGACGCTCCAAGCAAAACACATATCATGTGGTGAATAAAAAATATAGCCTCAAGTAAAGTTACCGATAGACGAAGACGAAAGAGGGGATGCCTTCCGGAACATCCCCAAGCTTAGGCTTTTGGTTGTCCTTGAATATTACCTTGGGGTGCCTTGGGCATCCCCAAGCTTAGGCTCTTGCCACTCCTTATTCCATAGTCCATCAAATCCTTACCCAAAACTTGAAAACTTCACAACACAAAACTCAACAGAAAATCTCATGAGCTCCGTTAGTATAAGAAAATAAATTACCATTTTAAGGTACTGTTGAAAACTCATTCTTTATTTATATTGGTGTAATATCTACTGTATTCCAACTTTTCCATGGTTCATACCCCCCGATACTACCCATAGATTCATCAAAATAAGCAAACAACACGCGAAAAACAGAATCTGTCAAAAACAGAACAGTCTGTAGTAATCTGTAACTCTCGAATACTTCTGTAACTAAACAAATCCTAAGAAATTAGGACGTCCTTATAAATTTGTTTATTAATCTTCTGCAAAAAGAATCAACTGAAAAGCACGTTCCCGTGATTTATGAAAATTATTTTCGTGCGCGTAAAAGTTTCTGTTTTTCAGCAAGATCAAATTAACTATCACTGTAGGCTATCCTAAAGGTATTACTTGGCACAAACACTAACTAAAACACAAAACCACATCTAACCAGAGGCTAGATGAAAATTTTAATGCAAAACAGCAAGGAAAAATATTGGGTTGTCTCCCAACAAGCGCTTTTCTTTAAAGCCTTTTAGCTAGGCATTGATAATTTTAATGATGCTCACATGAAAGACAAGAATTGAAGCACAAAGAGAGCATCATAAAACATGTGACAAACACACTTAAGTCTAACATACTTCATATGCATAGGTATTTTATAAGCAAACAAATTATCAAGGCAGGCAAAAACTAGCATATGCAAGGAAGAAGAAAGAGACAATGGCAATCTCAACATGAAGAGAGGTAATTTAGTAACATGAAAATTTCTACCACAGTATTTTCCTATATCATAATAATTACATGTAGGATCATAAGCAAATTCAACAATATAGCTATCACACAAAATTTTCTCTTCGTGATCCACATGCATGCAAAGTTGACACTCTTCCAAAATAGTGGGATTAACATTAACTAAAGTCATGACCTCTCCAAACCCACTTTTATCAAAAATTTCATCAGATTGAACATTCTCCAAATATGTGGGATCTAAAGTTGACACTCTTCCAAACCCACTTTCAATATTATTACAAACACTATTATCAATCTCATATTCATCATGGGGCTTAAATAAATTTTCAAGATCATAAGAAGAATCACCCCAATCATGATCATTGCAACAAGTAGTGGACATAGAAAAACTAGCATCCCCAAGCTTAGGGTTTTGCATATTTTTAGCATAATTGACATTAATAGAATTTATAATAACATCATTGCAATCATGCTTTTTATTCAAAGGTCTATCGTGAATCACTTCATAAAGTACTTCATCACAATTTTCAGATTCACGAATTTCAAGCAAAACTTCATAAAGATAATCTAGTGCACAAAACTCACTAGCAATAGGTTCATCATAATTGGATCTCTTAAAAATATTGGCAAGCGGATGAGGATCCATAAATCTTAGGTTCTCTGATTTGCAATAAATACACAATTATTCCAACCAAACGAGCAAACGAGCCAAATAAGACATCAAGGCAAACGAAAAGATGAACGGAAAAAGGGCGAAGAAAAAGGCAAATATTTTCGAAAATCATTTTAGAAGTGGGGGAGAGGAAAACGAGAGGGGAATGGAGAATAATGTAATGCGAGGGATGAGAGTTTATGATGGGTACTTGGTATGTCTTGGCTTGGCGTAGATCTCCCCGGCAACGGCGCCAGAAATCCTTCCTGCTACCTCCTGAGCTTGCGTTGGTTTTTCCCTTGAAGAGGAAAGGGTGATGCAGCAAAGTAGAGTAAGTATTTCCCTCAGTTTGAGAACCAAGGTATCAATCCAGTAGGAGACAACGCACAAGTCACCGAATACCTGCACAAACAATCAACAACTTGCACCCAACACGATAAAGGGGTTGTCAATCCCTTCACGGTTACTTGCAAAAGTGAGATCTGAGAGAGATAGATAAACGGTAAAGTAAATATTTTCGGTATTTTTGGTTTATAGATCGAAAAGTAAAGATTGCAAAATAATAGATCGGAAACTAGTATGATGTAAAAGAGACTTAATATGATGGAAAAGAGACCCGGGGGCCATAGGTTTCACTAGTGGCTTCTCTCAAAATAGCAAATATTACGGTGGGTGAACAAATTACTGCCGAGCAATTGATAGAAGAGCACATAATTATGACGATATCTAAGGCAATGATCATGAATATAGGCATCACATCCGTGTCAAGTAGACAGAAACGATTATGCATCTACTACTATTACTCCACACATCGACCGCTATCCAGCATGCATCTAGAGTATTAAGTTCATAAAGAACGGAGTAACGCATTAAGAAAGATGACATGATGTAGAGGAATTAACTCAAGCAATATGATGAAAACCCCATCTTTTTATCCTCGATGGCAACAATATAATACGTGCCTTGCTGCCCCTACTGTCACTGGCAAAGGACACCGCAAGATTGAACCCAAAGCTAAGCACTTCTCCCATTGCAAGAAAAACCAATCTAGTAGGCCAAACTAAACCGATAATTCGAAGAGACTTGCAAAGATATCAAATCATGCATATAAGAATTCAGAGAAGACTCAAATAATATTCATGGATAATCTGATCCTAAATCCACAATTCATCGGATCTCGGCAAACACACCGCAAAAGAATATTACATCGAATAGATCTCCAAGAACATCGAGGAGAACATGGTATTGAGAATCGAAGAGAGAGAAGAAGCCATCTAGCTACTAGCCACTACTAGGGAAAAGCTTATAGGCAGACGCTTTCTAGTAGCGCGGGTTTATACCCCTCGCTACTGCTACTTACTAGTAGTGCGGGTTTTTAACCCCCGCTACTACTAAGTTGATAGTAGTAGCGCGGGTTTATAACCCTCCCTACTACTAAGTGGTCTCTGTCGTGCGGCCCGTGCCCCCCTGGACATCCATAGTAGTAGCGAGGGGCATAAACCCACGCTACTACTAAGTTGATAGTAGTAGCGCGGGTTTATAACCCTCGCTACTACTAAGTGGTCTCTACCGTGCGCCACCCGGGACATGCCATAGTAGTAGCGAGGGGTATAAACCCGCGCTACTACTATCGACCCAGCAAGACATGTGTACACATAGCGTGCGGAGGCCCAAATCCAAACCCGCCACACTCTTCTGATTCCCCTTCTCCTCCCACCCGTGATTCCCTTCCTCACCCACCGCCACTGCCGGCCTCACACCTCGGCGCCACTCAAAAATTCGGCGGCCTCCTCTCGCACTGCAGACCCCTTCCCTTCCCCTCCATCCTCCTTCTTCTCCGCTGTTGGAAGGAGAGGGAAACCAGCAGAGCGTCGTCCATGGCGGCGGCCAGATCCGCCATGGACGCAGCCACTTGCACCTCCTCGCCGGGTCAAGGGTCCCATGACAAGCAGCAGCAGGTCACCGGGCTTCATCTAGGGTTTCGGGCGTCGGCTCCAACTCCGGCGGCCACCAGTGAGTTCCTCCTCCTACTGCTCTCTATCTCTCTCTTCCTCTTTCTAATAATTTTCTCTTCTTTTGTAGGAGCAATAGAAGAGAGGTGCGGGCACAAGTTGGGTGGGGAAGCACCATCACCATGGACAACTTCATCCCCTCCAGGACCAGTAGCAGCCATGGATGGAGAGGACGATGACGCCCAGCAGAAGCAGCCGCCATGGATGGAATTTATTTTTTTTAATTCTCAATTAGTTAGTAGTAGCGCGGGTACCACCCGCGCTACTGCTAAAAGTTAGCCGTAGCGCCCTAGCAGTAGCGTAGGCCCCCGCGCTACTGCTAGGCAATTACCCCGCGCTACTACTAGGGTTTTCCCTAGTAGTGAGCTATGGACCCGTAGGTCTGTGATAAACTACTCACACTTCATCGGAGAGGCAATGGTGTTGATGTAGAAGCCCTCCGTGATCGAATCCCTCCCTAGATGGGATCTCACGGGTACAGAAGGTTGCGGTGGTGGAAAAGTGGTTTCGTGGCTCCCCTTGATGTTTTCAGGGTATAAGAGTATATATGGGCGAAGGAACTAGGTCAGGAGGCCCACGAGGGGCCCACGAGGCAGGGGGCGCGCCCTACCCCCTGGGCTCTCCCTCCACCCTCGTGGCCGCCTCGTTGCGTCTCTGACTTCATCTCCAAGTCTCCTGGTTTGCTTTTGGTCCAAGAAAGATCATCGCGAAAGTTTCATTCCGTTTGGACTCCATTTGGTATTCCTTTTCTGCGAAACTCTAAAACAGGCAAAAAAACAGAAACTGGCACTGGGCTCTAGGTTAATAGGTTAGTCCCAAAAATAATATAAAATAGCATATAAATGCCTATTAAACATCCAAAACAGATAATATAATAGCTTGGAACGATAAAAAATTATAGATACGTTGGAGACGTATCAGCTACTTATAGCATCTGGAGAGACACGAGCGAAGGAAGGTGTCGGTTCTAGAGGGCACAAGTGAGAGGCATATGTGCGGGACAAACCGCACGACGGTTTGGGCATGGGGAGATTCCTCCCTAATTACATTTAGTGTAATTATAATCACAACAGCAATACTACAGGCCAGGCTATGTCAGGCTTTTCCTGGCCATCAACCAAACAACTTGAAGAAATTTCCAGGCACGACTTCAGGCCAGGCATGGCAGCAGTTCCTGATCCCGAAGCGAGCAAGATTGGTTTGCGACGGAACGTACAGGAGCCACGAAGGTGGACAGTGACGCTCACGCTGGGGCAACCTGACAGTTGTAGCTAGGTTGCCGCTCTCGCTGCATGTCAAGGCATGTACAATGGTTCTATCTTAAAAATGTCACGTAGGATAAATGATGAGGTGGAGGAAAGAGAAATCATAAGGAAATGCTTGTCTTCTCTTATTTAGGGCATGTACAATGGTTCTATCTTAGAAATGCTACGTAGGATAAATGATGAGGTGGAGGAGAGAAATCATAAGAAAATACTTGTCTTCTCTTATTTAAGAGAAGACAAGAGATGAACTCTTAGCATAATATGTCTCACCATGTTTTTAGGAATAGCTAGTTATTGAAGATAAGGCTAAGAGATGACCCATTGTAGACATGTTTTTTGTCATCTCTAAATTACATGCAAGATTTAAAATAAGATTATCTTATCAACCATTGTACACGCCCTCAACAACCTCTGGAAGCTACACACGTCTTTGTCTTGGGAGGAAAACATCTCGACACCACAGGTTTGTATTATACTGTACGTACGTGCGTCCACACGTCTTCTTCTGCAGTTCGTCTTCACTACCAACCTCTGCACTGGTGCAGTGTACATGGACACTACCCTGAAGCCGGGCAGTGGCAGTAAAGCTCCCCACGGACATGAGCAGCCGCGGCCGCAGGAGGCGTACCGTGCATGCGCACGGGGCCGGGCAGGAACAGGGAGCATGCATTAAAGCTGCTCCCGTGCCACTCGCCGTTGCCTAGTCCATCGTACGCATGGCTACCATGAGCACGAACAGGAGCAGCTTCCCGAGAGCCACGGAATGTTTCCCATTCACTTTTACCCGACGCAGACACATAGGAGATGCTCAGATGCATGGTCACTGCTAGTACAGCAGCGGCAGCAGCAAGGTGCGCGTCAATGGCCACCGCACCGCACGGTGGAACGGTCGGTTATTTTTAGGCGGCCGCGTTTTCCTTGTCCGGCAGACAGGGGATCAACGCTATAGATATCGCGGCACGTACGTGAGTACGTCCGTTTAGCCACCGCGCGGCTAGTTTCACATGGCGGACACGCGGGGTCCCTCGTGAGGGAGTACCCTCGCAGCGGTTGGTTGGCCGGCGCGGTGACCCGTCGACAATCATCCCTTCTTGTTTCTGCACCCCTCCCCGGCCCTCCTCCTTTCTCTTTCCCCTCGCCTCGCCAAGGAGGGGAGGAGGAAGCTTAATATACACCTACGTGCCCGAGAAGAGATCGGAGCAGGCCGGGACACCCCCGCCGGCGACCGGCCTTGCCGCCTCCCTCTCGCATTCTGCCACTAGAGCGAGCAAGAGAGCGGCCATTCCTCCCGGAGGTAACCAACGGATTCACCCACCGACCTCTTCCTTCTCAGCTGTGCCCGCATTTTTGTCTCGGCGCATGCATACGTCCACCTTAGTCTTGGTCCGTTCGTCGCCGTCAATGGCCAGGAAACGTCCGGATTTCGCCCACACGTCCATCCAAACATGGCAGGAAACAAAGTTAGAAGCATCCATTCGGCACCGCCCGCTGGCGCGCCGCTTTCGGCCCCTCCCCCGAGCTCGTACACACCTAGTACGCTCCAAGCTCCACCGAGAGAAGAAGCTAGGCCGCGCGCGCGTGGCCGACGTCGACCGCCCGCCGACCTCGCGTACGTGCATAATACGTACGTACCGGCCTCGCGTCGCCTCGCACCGCCGGCGTCCGCCCGTGACCTCGCGCTTTTGGCTTTCGCGCGCACGCTCTGCGTCCGTCCTGCCCGGGTAGCTCGACGCGACACGGGTACTACGTGCGCGCGCGGTGACCACGCGAGCGCTAGCCACCATACGCTCCTCGCTTCGCTTCATACTGCACGCTGATTTCTGTTGTCGCGTCGGTTCCAGGGAGGAGGAGGAGATGGCGGGCGGGGAGGAGCAGCAGCAGGAGCGGATCCTGGTGTCGGTGCGGCTGCGGCCGGTGAACGCCCGGGAGGCGGAGCGCGGCGACGGCACGGAATGGGAGTGCGCCGGCCCCGCCACGCTCAAGTTCCTCAGCACCATCCCCGAGCGCGCCATGTTCCCGGCCAGCTACACCTACGGTAACATGCGCCCTCCTCCTGCTTAACTCCATGCATCCTGCCATGGCAAACAATGTTCATTTCCCAATCGACCGCACGTCTTCCAGACCGGGTGTTCGACCCCGAGTGCAGCACCAGGCAGGTGTACGATGAAGGGGCCAAGGAGGTCGCCCTCTCCGTGCTCAGCGGCATCAACTGTACGTGCCAAAGCATCCATCCATACATCCATCCAATGCTGTAAAAATGTTTGATGTTCCCTGCTTGCTTGCATGCTCTTTGCTTTGCAGCGAGCATTTTCGCCTACGGGCAGACGAGCAGCGGCAAGACGTACACCATGCTCGGCATCACCGAGCACAGCATGGCCGAAATCTACGCCTACATAGACCAGGTGCATACCGTGCATTGTCTGCATGGCTCTGCTGCTGTTGGTTTGCTTTGTCTGCCCTTAACCTGTGCTCTGTTTCGGGTCTTCAACTCAGCATCCCGACAGGGAGTTCATCCTCAGGTTCTCCGCCATGGAGATATACAACGAGGCCGTCAGGGACCTCCTCAGCTCCGACACCACCCCTCTCCGGCTCCTCGACGACCCAGAGGTGAACTAAAACTGTTTTTCTAGCTGAAAGTCATTCAACAAAATTTCTTTTCAATCAGAGTTCATCCTACTCATGGTTGGTGCAACTGTGCTTGAATTGTTCAAGCAGAAAGGAACTGTGGTGGAAAAACTCACCGAGGAAACTCTGAGGGACAAAGGCCATCTCCTGGAGCTCCTTGCTGTGTGTGAAGGTGTGGAGCTGAATCCTTCTTTTCTTTTTTCCACTGAATCGCCGAAACTGGAAATAACATATGCGCAGGCTGCTCAACTGGTTCATTACTGTTTTGATCACTCATTTGTGTCGTGCCACAGCTCAAAGACAGATCGGGGAGACCGCCTTGAACGAAACGAGTTCTAGGTCTCATCAAATACTCAGACTGGTAGGTGCCCTTATGGACTTATCACACTGAACGACGATCGGTAGTCATTCATGTTCTGCGAGAATTTGTTTGTGTTCTTAACCTCCTGTGTAAACTGCAGACGGTTGAGAGCTCGGCGAAGCAGTTCCTGGGGAAAGGCAACTCCAGCACCCTTCAGGCTTGCGTGGTATGAAGTGAACACCTTAATTTCTTCCTGTGTTTTAGATTCTTTCGACGATACTACAGTTCCATGCATGGCCTCTGAGGTCTGAGCTTCTCCTTCTGCGCAGAACTTCGTTGATCTGGCAGGAAGTGAACGTGCATCACAGACAGCAGCGAGCGGTATGAGGCTAAAGGAGGGCAGTCATATCAACAAGAGTCTTCTTACGCTGGGCAAGGTCATTCGCCAGCTCAGGTTTGTTGAATTTCAAGCCATACTTCTCGAAGTACAAGCCCTAGCTCTCTGACGAACTAGTTGGCTTTTGATGCAGCGGAGGGAGAAACGGCCATATCCCCTACAGAGACTCCAAGCTCACTCGCATATTGCAGTCGTCTTTGGGAGGCAACGCGAGGACAGCCATCATCTGCACGATGAGCCCGGCGCACTGCCACGTCGAGCAGTCGAGGAACACGCTCTTGTTTGCAAACTGCGCAAAAAATGTAGTCACCAATGCACAAGTAAATGTCGTAATGTCAGACAAAGCATTAGTGAAGCATCTTCAGAGAGAGCTTACGAGGTTGGAGAATGAGCTCAAGTTTCCTGGATCAGCCTCTTGCCCAACTCATGCTGAGGTTCTGAAGGAGAAGGATGAACAGATTAAAAAGGTTTGGTTAGTCTTAGTAAATCACTTTCTAATAATCTTCACATTCATGGTAACTAGCTACATTTACAATAATCACCTTGTTTTAAAATACATAATGTAATGGATTTCCAGCTGGAAGAACAGTTGAAGGAATTGATGGAGGAAAAAGACACGGTTCAATCAGAACTTGAGAATTTCCGCAAAGTTGCAAGTGATGATCATCTGAATTGTCTTAAAGCAAGGCGATGGGTACTTGCTCTCTCATGTATAACTGTCATTTTTCTTATCTAATTTTTTTACTTGTGCCTGTAATACCAAACCGGGTAACCTAACTCTGACAGGATGCACATAGTCGATCTTCAGAATCCCTACCACGTAATATGTCTGAAGATGCACTTTCATGTTCAGATACTTATGACCTAGTCGATCAAGATCTATTAATAGATGCACAGCCAGGGCTCTTTCCACGCCGACCCAGTAACCATGTTTTCGACAGCATAGATGAATGCCAAGAAAACTTGGTGGCCTACCCAGATGTGCCAGATGTCTCAGAGGAGCACTGCAAGGAAGTACAATGCGTTGAAACCAATGGGCTCAGAGAAAGGATAAGCCAAGAATCCTTTCATGCACAGAAACCTGAAACGCCTGAAAAGGAGAGAAGACCGATGACGGATCAAGCTGAAGATTGTACTGATGAAGAGAAACGTGGTGAAAGCATCGCAAAGACAGCAGAAAATGCCATCGAGCTATATGCATGCGATTCTGACCCGTCTTTTGAAATTGAAAAATATAACATTGACGAGGAACCATTGGCCCTGAAGAGGTGTGTGGTAAGCTCCAGGGACACTGTGCTAGCAAGGAGCAGCAGTTGCAAAGCAAGCTTCATGGTAATTCCAAACAGCTGGTTTGATGATTCAACAAGTATGAACATGACAACACCCCCAAGTGAAAATTTCAAGTTTCCTCCGAGAAGGCCAGAACAGGTAAGGAGGAACCTGTTTCCTGAAAAAGTTGCCTCGGATGCCATCACCGACAACAGCACAGGTAACGCTGAAGAAGAAAGTGCTGCCAATGACACAAGCCGCGTAACTGAAGTGAAGCAGCAAACTGAGCAGAAAGATGCGTCCCAGCCACAGGAAAACCGGGTGCAAGCTGGCACGGATTCGTCAACGAGCACCACCTTCGAGTCTCCCTCACGGTGGCCCTTTGATTTTCCAAAGAAGCAGAAAGAGATCATCGAGCTGTGGCATGAATGTCATATCTCCATAGTGCACAGGACTTACTTCTTCCTCCTCTTCAATGGAGACCACACAGATCACATCTACATGGAGGTAGAACACAGGCGACTGTCCTTCATCAAGCATTCTTCCATTGCTGATGGTGAGCCGAATGCTACTGTTGCATCAAGGTACTTATCATATGATGATAATGAACACACCTTCATCTTATCTATAAAACCAATCACAATGAATTGCACACATTGATTCTTGTTATTGTTGCAGTTTAAAGAGTCTTCGGAATGAGAGGGACATGTTGTACAGGCAGATGGTGAGGAAGCTTAGCGGCGCTGAAAAGGAGAGCCTCTACAGCAAGTGGGGGATCGACCGGAGCTCTAAGCAACGGAGGCTGCAGCTATCGCGCCTCATCTGGACACAGACTGACATGGAGCATGTGAGGGAGAGCGCTGAGCTCGTTTCGAAAATGGTCCAGCATCTGGAGCGGGGACAGGCCATCAAGGAGATGTTTGGGTTGAGCTTCTCACTGAATCTACGGTCTGGGAAATCTTTCAGCTGGGGTGGATCCTAATCCTGAGTCATGAGACGAGTTGATGACTTGATTACCATGACATGGAGGTAGACTGATACATAGTGCAGCAAGCTGCTCGTCAGGAGAGGAATTCACATCGGCTCCAGATTTGGCCCAGTAAAAATTGTTTTGCTGATTTATGCAG
>NC_057808.1:418083153-418109304 GCF_018294505.1 Triticum aestivum | reverse complement strand
ATGATTTTGCACTTAACTGTATGATGTATATTTCCCTAATCAGTGTATACATCATTGCATTTATATTGTGCCAACAGAAGGACTGCACTGGCTCGCAGTTTCGCTGTAATCATGGGTAACTAATACGATCACTTCAAGCTTATAGCTTGCCCTAAATGTACAGTCTATGCTGGATGCTGTGAGGCGTACTTGGCCGCAAGATGGGTTGTGCACTTGGTTGGTCGCTTGGTAGCGAGTTGATGGATTAGGATGGTTTGTCATTCCCTTTCCTTTTGTCAGCTGTACAGCTTGGTGAGTGGAGGCTAACTGGTTGGTGCTGTACTCTACCAAGAATTGCTGAAACCAATTTGGCAGTTTCTAGTGTCTGTTCCTTACATTGCTTTCACTCAAAAAAATTGGACATCGACATTTTTCTCTCATTGGTTCAGTACAAACTTAGTGAATATCATAGAAAGAGCATAATAGAATGCCAAACATGTAAAATAGCTTTAAGTTTCTCAAAACTTAGATTTCAGGTCCTGTTATACAAATTGAGTTCAAAATCACATGTAAAAAGGGAGGTCATGCATGCCATTAATCCCACCTCTTCACTCCCCTTATCCTCACCCACTGGAGCTGGAAATCCAGGATAAAGGGAATACAGAGGTGAAATTTGAAAGCATGAGCTCGAACTTTTTCAGTTGGAGGAAGCTGAACTCATCAGCTTTCAAAACCTTCCACGAATCGTAAATATTCAATACTCGTAGAAAAGAAGTTCATAACCCGAAATTAGGTTTAGGGTTCTGGGCTTTCTGGCAAACCTCCGGCTCCGCGACGCGGCGTGTAGAACGGGCGGAGGTTTGTACGACAGAACGAGGCGGCGGAGCGGCCACACGGACGGCGTACGGCGGACGATTCGGGGGCGGTATGCGGCGGCGCGGCGGGGTTGTTTTCCCCTACGGCGCGGCATCCGATTCCGATCGGAGCGGAAGCAGACTTTTCCTGTGGGCTTCTTTTCAGTTTCATTGGGCCTAGAAGAAACAGCTGGGCTTTGGTTAACTCTCTCTGTCTCTCGTGGGCCTTGGAAGTTGGAACCCTTCCTCACACTTTGCCAGTCCTCACCTCCTCTCTTCCTTTCTCCTCTCGCGGACGGTTAATCCAAAGGCGGCGGCGGCGGCGCTACGCTGCGGTAGGCATCGAGATCGGCGGAATCATGGCGCTGCGGATGGCGGCGGCGGCGTTCGTGCGGCGCCTGGCGCCGGCGCGCCCCCCGGCGCTCCTGGCGGAGGGGGAGGCCGTGACGTGCGGGCGCGGGGACAAGAAGACCAAGCGCGGGAAGCGGTTCAAGGGCTCCTACGGCAACTCGCGGCCGAAGCGGGAGAAGAAGATCGAGCGCATCAAGGACCGCGTCGAGGTGCCCCGCTCCACCCCGTGGCCCCTCCCCTTCAAGCTCATCTGAGCTCAGCGAGCACCCCCCTCGGTTCGTCAGGCCACCTAGGGTTTTACTTTACCCCCTATCAATTACTGCTGCTCTCAGCTGGTTTCCTTTAGCTCCACTTCCATGGCTGCGCCTGGGCAGGCATGCGTTTTACTTAGTTGTTTCCCATTTTAGGCTGTGTTGGATATGTACTATGGGATCGAATTGCCATGTTGCAACCATTTTGGACAGCGCAGTCGCTCTGGATGAAATGGATCATGTTTCTGTGTCATCGTGTTATCTGGATGATGGTGATAATAAATCATTGCAAATGAAATTTTATAGTCACGGATTTATACAGTTGTTAACAATACTAGTATGCAATTAGCGGGGCTTAGCTATGATTTTTTTTTGTTCGATTGTGGAAGAGTACCCATTTCTGAGTACTGGTTCTTGTAATGATGCTGGGCTTTGATCAATTTGTACATGAAAAATGCCCAATTAAATGTTTAGGCTGGCAAAAATCGCTCAACACCATTTTATTGCGTACCCACTACTTAGAAGGTATGGCCTGGGTGATTCATTCCAGTTTCGGTGTTATGGCTTGGAGATACAGTGATGTTGGCAACTTGCCATTCATGTCATTGCTTTGATCATCCACATGACTTGAATCACTCTGGCATGGCAGAGTTTTAAAATTGCATGTTTCAGTTGCGTACTAGAAGGTAGGGGCTGGTGATTCTGTCCAAGTTTTTATGTCATGGCTTGAAGATACAATGTTGTTGGCAACTTGTCATTGCTTTGAATCACCCACATGACTTGAATCACTCTGGCATGGCAGAGTTTTAAAATTGCATGTCACAGTTGCGTATTTCTGTTAGTTATGCCGATGTTGTTATTGCTACAACATGAGCAAAGTATACATAATGTTATGTGTTTTGTGCCACTGGTTTTCTGCTAGCATGTTGGGTGATCTTTGACTAATCTGTAGCCAAAACACATCTTAATGTTGCCTACAACGATGTCCTTTTCTCACCTTGTTTTAAAATTCTGATTCTTATGTAAACTAGTGTTTCCCAAGCATGCACATTACGGTTGCCTTTACGCAACAAGTATTGGAAAATCTTATCTACATAAGGACATATCCACAAGCATAATGCAGAACTGGTATAGATATACAAGTAGGTTAAGTAGAGAGTTAATTACATATGTCCTTTTCAATGTCAATGACATCTTTTTTTTCCAAAGTTAAATTTGCGATGTAAATTCTGTATGGGACATGCTTTGTTAGCTTTGCCACTAGGTCACCTAAACCATAGCTGAATTTTATGGTTTAAATTGTCTGAAATGTACCTTTAGCCACCGGGTCAAATGAACCATAGATCAGCCCAATGCTAGCTTGACACATGTAGATTGACAGCAAGGCCACTTGGTATTATTTATTTTGCTTCTGTTTTCCGTTGGAAAATAGTCCAAGCCATCCATGATGGTGTACTGGCGAGCAGTCAGTTCGGCATATTGAGGATGATGACAACAAATCGTCACCAACAGTAGATCTTGTGAACACGGCTGGAATTGCTTGGATGTATGCTGATGATTTGCATAGGTACTTCTCCTGCAGTTGTATTCATTAAGCCTGCTACTTATCGTATGGAGTAGAAGCACCACAACTTGCATCTCTCTTGCATGCTTTTGTATAAGTTACCTCCTCTCGCTGGATGTGGTGCATCTTTTGTTTGGCCACTCTCCATGCCCCTGCTTTGGTCCGCTCAAGTTGCCGTCAGGTGATGTATCGTGGATCGGTGAGCAGTGCCTGACCATGACAAGTGAGCGATCACGCAGATTTCGTGCCAACGACCAGATTTTCGGTTTCTCCCCAAGCTTACTGTCTGTAGCGCCATTTCTCAGAGCAACGGGAAGAAACCTATGCTATGCTTGGACAGACAGACTGATAGTAACATGGCTGACCCTAGGCTCTTCAATACGGGTGTACTGTAATCCGAGGTGAAGGTATCATCGTCAGTCACCCGGTGTGCCTGCTCCAGGATACATCTGTCCTGTACGGTCATCTGGAGGCAGCCCTTCGGGTCTCTGAGAGTTCCGTTGATCTTTATCCCACCAATTGATGGCATTTATGAGTCGAGAATCATCAGCTGTCCTCGTCGAACCCATACGTCCGGCTGTTTGATGTGAGCCAGTGCTGTGGGTGGCTGTTCATGCTTCATTCCTGGGCTTCTCCTGGTCGGGTAAACCACCCCGCACTCCAAGCTTACTTTAACTGAATCTTCAGAAGTAAGTTTTGTTCTTATTATTGTCAATGTATCATACTATGCCATGGTTGTCTAACATTTCTTTGCATTGATCGTTGTTCATGACTGGATGCCATTGGAGTAGAGTTTGGGACTATAATTCACAGCTTTATATTCTTCATGCACTCCTTATAGCTTACTAATGACCTAAAATTTGTCGTGTATTGACTTTATAATGGCTGGATTTTGTAACACAAAAATTTGCGGAATTTTCTCTGGACATTATTGTGTTCTAACTCATTATCCTTGCTGCTATTTGCAAGATGTTGACTGTTTACTCTGATTTTCTTGTTGTGATGCTGAAGATGCATTCTTATTGTCATTTGTATCACCATCTTGACTATTTGAAAACAGTAATATCTGCAAAACTATTTAATTGCATGTACTTAGAGGTAGGGCCTGCTGACTCAGTCCAGTTTTTATGTCATGGCTTGAAGATATAATGTTGTTGGCAACTTGCCATTCATGTCATTGCTTTGACCATCCAAAATTTTCTAAATTGCATGTCTCAGTTGCATATTTCTGGTTAAATACATAATGTTATGTGTTTTGTGCCACTAATTTTCTGCTGACATGGTGGGTGCTCTTTGAATAATCGGTAGCCAAAACATCTTTAAATGGTGTCCTTTTCTCACTTTGTTTTAAAATTCTGGTTTCTTATGTAAACTAGTGTTTCCCAAGCACGAACACACTACGGCTGTCTTCACGCAACAAGTATTGGAAAATCTTATCTACGCAAGGACATATTCGCAAGCATAATGCAGAACTGGTATAGATACACGAGTAGGTTACAAACAGACTTAATTACATATGTCCATATCAATATCAATTCCGACTGTCAATGATAACATCGTTTTCTTGTCTCCAATGATAACACGGTCAAGTTACTGTGTGATATGCTTTACAATTTTCTGAAGTTAAATGTGCGATATAAATTCTGTTTGGGATATAGACCTTGTTGTCTTTGTCACTAGGTGACCTGAACCATAGCTGAATTTGTGGTTTAAATTGTCTGAGGTATACTTTTTGTCACTGGGTAAAATGAACCACAGAATAAGCCCAATGCTCGTTTGACAAATGTAGATCGACAGCGAGGGCAGTTGGTATTATTATTTTTGCTTATGTTCTACCTTGGGGCAGTAGTCCACCTTTATACTAAACGCTGGAAGAGAAGAACCTTAGTACTAAACCATACTTTTGTGCAAGTAGTTATTTCATCTTGCTGGATGTGGTGCATCTTTTGTTTCCCTGGCTCCATCTCCATGCCCCTGCTTTGGTCCGCTCAAGTTGCCGTCAGGTGATGGATCATACTTCAGTGAGCAGTGTCTATGACCATGACAAGTGAGCGACCTCACAGACTTGGTGCGGACGACCAGATTCTCCGTTTCTCCCCAAGCTTACTGTCATTTCCCAGGGCAACGGGAAGCAGCCTGTGCAGGATGTTCGGACAGACAGACTGATAGTTACACGGCTGAGTGACGCTGGCTCTTCCAATATGGGAGTACTGTGATCCAAGGTGAAGGTTGTTAGGATGATCTCCACCGTGTGAGCCTAACGACCCACCGGGCCCTTAGATCCGCGCCCTGATCGGGGACGCTCAACCCACTATGGTTGACGGGCCCCTGTCACCTGCACTATATAAAGAGGTGGGGCCGGCGGCTCGCACTACGAGGTTCGTCGCAACGCCGTACACCCCACCTAATCCCCATCGATCCTAGGGTTAGTGCAGTGCTGATGGAAAGCGCCGCCACCACTTCGCCCACTACTCTCTGCCATCACCGGCCACCGTCACCATGGCCGGCACCGGCTCCTCGAGCCACAAGGAAAAGGTAATACCTATCACCACTACCGGAATCCCCATGCCCACTGAATCAACAAATCCTATCAATGATATCAGAGCATGCTAGGCTTAGATTGTATTCGGTACAAAGGAAAAACAGAGAAAGAAAGTTCCCCTCCCCCCAAAAGAACCCTAGAAGGGCAAAGAGAACATGCGCCGTCGCAAGGCTACGCCGTTCCTCTCGATCACGACGCGCATCGGCAAGCCGAGGCGTCGGACGAAGAACCACCCCGAGAGGGGCAAAGTGCACCGGACGTCCATGCGGTCGCCGGCAAAGAGCGCCACCGCTGAACCGCTTGACGGCGGTGCGCCCACCTACGGGTGCACGCACACGCCGGCAAGGGGGACAAGGGGGGCGCTGCTGCATCGGAAATCCGCCTGGTGCTCCGCCGCCTTAGTGTTTCATCGCCGGGTGCGGACACACAGAGGAGCGGGGAAAGGCTCCGCCGCACCTCTCTGATCTCTCTCTCTCTCGTAGAAGGAGGTTGGTGGATGGAAGAAAGGAAAGGAAAAAGGGAAGGGAAAGGGAAAAGCAGCTCGCGCAGGCAGCGGCTTCGTCGTCGTCGCCGGCGACAAGCACGACACGGTGGCTGAACGGCAGGCAAGAACGCCGAGAGACGAACGGGGGCGAAGGAGTCGAAATGGTCAAGGGTCTCCACGAGCTGCGGTGTGGGGGTGGTTTTGTTCACCCTAGACGCGCGGGTGACCGTCAGATCTGATACGACGGGAAAGGAACAAAACCTAGCTCGGCGCCTCGCCACGGGCCTTTTGGGCTGAAAGAGAGGAAGGCTGGCTTGCGCACGCTGGGCTGCTGTCGCTGGCGGGCCGCTGGGCCGACCGGGAGGCCAGGCCACAGCCGCGCACTGGGCGAGGCCACAGCCGCACGCTGGGCCGAGGCCGTGGCTGAGCTGCTGGTTTTATATGTTTTCTCTGTCCTTTTTTTTGTTTATACAGTTTTATCCAAAATAAAAAAATGTACAGAAAAATAGAAAAGTTACAAAGATGCTTATGAAAAGTAAAAGTTCATGAATTTTTAATTCATGTTTTCCGCAGCAAATAAAAATAAAAGTGCTCCTTTAAAAGTGAATAGAACTAAAGTAAAATATTAAATTGTTGCTTCTCTAATGCTTTTTTGAACCAACCGGTTAAAATTGCTTAGAGAGTAAAAGAGTGCAGAATTGTTTCTGCATAGAATATTGAAAGTTTTCGCTGCAAAGAAAAAGTTTTATACTCCAATTAAATTGGAACCAACGGGAAAATTTAATTGGAAGAACTGTTCTTAGCAATGTTTTCCCCTGAGGGTGAAATAAGATGCAGATAGTTTTCGATATGATAAAAGAAAGATATTTGTTTTAAAGTGAAAATATGGTATTGTTATTTTCTGACCAACGTTGATGATAACAGTATTATAGTTCTATGAGTCCTATGTTCAAAGCTTAAATCTCTGATAAATTTTGTATCAAAGTGATCAATTTTCAGAGAACAGATAAAGATCAAGAAAAGCTCTTGAGCTAGAGAAATGTATATTTCTTGTTCCCGTTGCAATAAAGTTGATGATGATAATGATTTCTTATCAAAGTTGTTTAATAGAAATACTATCATCACATTGTTTAAGAGTTATATGCATTATTTCCATTTCCGCCCAACGGTGATATGGAATTAATGTAGAAGGATGATGTTTTATTCTAATTCTGCCCAACGGTGATTTCGAATATAGAAGAAGGTTTTAAAAGTTTCATGTGCATATTTTTTAACCAGACCAACATGGGGTTATTTTTATGCTCATTATTGTTGATTATTGGCTAAGTTTTTTCTCAGACTAAAAGTTTTCCATGCTTTCATTCGTGAAAGCGAAAGGATGGGTACTTGTGATCCGAAAGATGACCAAGAAAGGTCATAACGTGGGGGAGTGTGTTCTCTCTAAAGAATGGCTTCAAAAGAAAAGAATTCTTGGATATTAATCCAAGAAATAAAAGAGGTAGATCATTGAGAGTCTTGGTTGACGAATGTCTTTCATGTACTCTCTATGAAGAAGATTTCAGTCAACATGATTTGAGATAAAACAAGCAACATGCGTGTTTAATATTTGACCAACGTCGGATCAAGCATGTGTGTCAAAGAGCATTCGGATCTATTTCTGAATTTGATGATTGAATATGCAGTCAAAAGAGCCAATTCTGGCGTTTATGTCCCTTACAGGGAATTACCCGCATAGCGGAAACAGATGATTATGATAAAACCCGCATGGCGGGAAAAGTCTGGGAAAATACCTGCGTCACTGGGTAAAGTTGACATAGTATTATGTCAAAAATCCTATATGGCAGGAGAAATTTTGGCAAAGAACTTATCCTGTATGACAGGACAAAGATATGATGACTCATGTGCGTTTAATGTGTCCCACTCTGGAAGAAAAGTATGTAGTAGCTATTATGCTTTCCTAGTATCGACCGTACACCTTATGTGTAACGGTCATTAAGCATTCAATAAATCCAAAGAGAATAGAAGTGAGAGACGAACCTAAAGATAAGATTGATATGCAAGTGTGACTTGCAAAAGTACTAATAATAAAGAACTCTGTTGAGTTTCTGAAATGAAATGAGGAAAAAGTACTCCCGTACCAGTTAACAGATAACTTCATTTCGCATGAAGTAATCAGATGAATGAAATATATAATTGAAGTTTCCTCAATTCACAAAAGTCATGAATGGTTTTCGAAATTGTGGCAGAAAATTTCTTGCCACATTTTGAGGGGGAGAAAGAAATATTAGACAAATTAAGAATGATGAAACTCCCCTATACTTTAGATAATGTGATGCATATTATGCATCTAAAGTGATCCATTAATGAAGAATGCGATCGTCTGGGGGAGTACGACGGTCATAATAATATGTTGGGAATCGTAGCATAATTTAAAATTTTCCTACGCTCACCAAGATGCATCTATGGAGTCTACTAGCAACGAGGGGAAAGGAGTGGATCTACATACCCTTGTAGATCGCGAGCGGAAGCGTTCCAATGAACGTGGATGACGGAGTCGTACTCGCCGTGATCCAAATCACCGATGACCGAGTGCCGAACGCACGGCACCTCCGCGTTCAACACACGTACGGTGCAGCGACGTCTCCTCCTTCTTGATCCAGCAAGGGGGGAGGAGAGGTTGATGGAGATCCAACAGCACGACGGCGTGGTGGTGGATGTAGCGGGTCTCCGGCAGGGCTTCGCAAGCTTCTGCGAGAGAGAGAGAGGTGTTGCAGGGGAGGAGGGAGGCGCCCAAGGCTTAGATGTTGCTGCCCTCCCTTCCCCCACTATATATAGGGCCAAGGGAGAGGGGGGGGCGCAGCCTTGCCCCTTCCTCCAAGGAAGGGTGCGGCCAGGGGGGAGTCCTTCCCCCCCAAGGCACCTCGGAGGTGCCTTCCCCCTTTAGGACTCTCCCTTTTTTCTTATCTCTTGCGCATGGGCCTCTTGGGGCTGGTGCCCTTGGCCCATATAGGCCAAGGCGCAACCCTTACAGCCCATGTGGCCCCCCCGGGGCTGGTGGACCCCCTTGGTGGACCCCCGGACCCCTTTCGGCACTTCCGGTACAATACCGATAAAGCGCGAAACTTTTCCGGCGACCAAAATAAGACTTCCCATATATAAATCTTTACCTCCGGACCATTCCGGAACCTCTCGTGACGTCCGGGATCTCATCCGGGACTCCGAACAACTTTCGGGTTTCCGCATACATATATCTCTACAACCCTAGCGTCACCGGACCTTAAGTGTGTAGACCCTACGGGTTCGGGAGACATGCAGACATGACCGAGACGCCTCTCCGGTCAATAACCAACAGCGGGATCTGGATACCCATGTTGGCTCCGACATGTTCCACGATGATATCATCGGATGAACCACGGTGTCGAGGATTCAATCAATCCGTATGCAATTCCCTTTGTCAATCGGTATGTTACTTGCCCGAGATTCGATCGTCGGTATCCCAACACCTTGTTCAATCTTGTTACCGGCAAGTCTCTTTACTCGTACCGCAATGCATGATCCCGTGACTAACGCCTTAGTCACATTGAGATCATTATGATGATGCATTACCGAGTGGGCCCAGAGATACCTCTCCGTCACACGGAGTGACAAATCCCAGTCTCGATCCGTGCCAACCCAACAGACACTTTCGGAGATACCCGTAATGCACCTTTATAGTCACCCAGTTACGTTGTGACGTTTGGCACACCCAAAGCACTCCTACGGTATCCGGGAGTTGCGCGATCTCATGGTCTAAGGAAAAGATACTTGACATTGGAAAAGCTCTAGCAAACGAAACTACACGATCTTTTATGCTATGCTTAAGTTGGGTCTTGTCCATCACATCATTCTCCTAATGATGTGATCCCATTATCAATGACATCCAATGTCCATAGTCAGGAAACCATGACTATCTGTTGATCAACGAGCTAGTCAACTAGAGGCTTACTAGGGACAGGTTGTGGTCTATGTATTCACACATGTATTACGATTTCCGGACAATACAATTATAGCATGAATAATAGACAATTACCATGAACAAAGAAATATAATAATAACCATTTATTATTGCCTCTAGGGCATATTTCCAACAGTCTCCCACTTGCACTAGAGTCAATAATCTAGTTCACATCACCATGTGATTAACACTCACTGGTCACATCACCATGTGACCAACATCTAAAGAGTTTACTAGAGCCAACGATCTAGTTCACATCACTATGTGATTATCACTCAATGTGTTCTGGTTTGGTCATGTTATGCTCGTGAGAGAGGTTATTAGTCAACGGGTCTGAACCTTTCAGAACCGTGTGCTTTACGAATATCTACGTCATCTTGTGGATGCTACCACGCGCTATTTGGAGCCATTTCAAATAATATCTCTACTATACGAATCCGGTTTACTACTCAGAGTTATCCGGATTAGTGTCAAAGTTCGCATCGACGTAACCCTTTACGACGAACTCCTTTCCACCTCCATAATCGAGAAAATTCCTTAATCCACTAGGTACTAAGGATAAGTTCGACCGCTGTCATGAGATCCTTTCCCGGATCACCATTGTACCCTCTTGACCAACTCAAGGCACACTACATGTGCGGTACACAGCATAGCATACTATAGAGCCTACGTCTAAAGCATAGGGGACGACCTTCGTCCTTTCTCTATCTTCTGCTGTGGTCAGGTCTTGAGTCTCACTCAATACTCACACCTTGTAACACAGCCAAGAACTCCTTCTTTGCTGATCTATTTTGAACTCTTTCAAAATCATGTCAAGGTGTGCTGTCTATTTAAAGTATCACCAGGCGTCTTGATCTATCTCCATGGATCTTGATGCCCAATATGTAAGTAGCTTTATCCAGGTCTTCCTTTGAAAAACTCCTTTCAAACAACCCTTTATGCTTTCCAGAAATTTTACATCATTTCGGATCAACAATATGTCATTCACATATACTTATCAGAAATGTTGGAGCGCTCCCACTCACTTTATTGTAAATACAAGTTTCTAACAAACTTTGTATAAACCCAAAAACTTTGATCACCCCATCAAAGCGTATATTCTGACTCCGAGATGCTTGCCCTAATCCATGGAAGGATCGCTGGAGCTAGCATACCTTTTAGCATCCTTAGGATCGACAAAACCTTTCTGATTGTATCACATACAACCTTTCCTCACGAAAACTGGTAAGGAAACTTGTTTTGATATCCATCTGCCAGATTTCATAAATGTAGCTAATGCTAACATGATTCCGACGGACCTAAGCATCGCTACGGATGAGAAAAACTCATTGTAGTCAACTCCTTGAACTTGTGAAAATACTCTTTGTCACAAGTCGAGCTTCATAGACGGTAACTTTACCGTCCATGTCCGTCTTCTTCTTAAAGATCCATTTATCTCAATGGCTTGCCGATCATCGGGCAAGTTCACCAAAGTCCATGCTTTGTTCTGATACATGGATTCTATCTCGGATTTCATGGCCTCGAGCCATTCGTCAGAATATGGGCCCACCATCGCTTCTCCATAGCTCGTAGGTTCATTGTTGTCTAGCAACATGACTTCCAAGACAAGATCACGCATTACTCTGAAGTAGTGCGCATCCTCGTCGTCCTACGAGGTTTGGTAGTGACTTGATCCGAAGTTTCATGACCACTATCATAAGCTTCCACTTCAATTGGTGTAGGTGCCACAGGAACAATTTCCTGTGCCCTGCTACACACTAGTTGAAGCGACGGTTCAATAACCTTATCAAGTCTCCACCATCCTCCCACTCAATTATTTCGAGAGAAACTTTTCCTCGAGAAAGGACTCGTTTCTAGAAGCAATTACTTTTGCTTCCAGATCTGAAATAGGAGGTATACCCAACTGTTTTTTGGGTATTCTATGAAGATGCATTTATCCGCTTTGGGTTCGAGCTTATCAGCCTGAAACTTTTTCACATAAGCATCGCAACCCCAAACTTTTAAGAAACGACAACTTAGGATTCTATAAACGGTGTCGTCTCAACGGAATTGCGTGGTTCCCCTTTTAAAGTGAATGCGGTTGTCTCTAATGCCTAACCCATAAATGATAGTGGTAATTTGATAAGAAACATCATGGCATGCACCATATCCAATAGGGTGCAGTTATGATGTTCGGACACACCATCACACTATGGTGTTCCAGGCGGTTTTAATTGTGAAACACTTTCCACAATGTCTCAATTGTGTGCCAAACTCGTATCTCAGATACTCATCTCTATGATCATATCACAGACATTTTATCCTCTTGTTACGACGATCTTCAACTTCACTCTGAAATTACTTGAACCTTTCAATAATTCAGACTAGTGTTTCATCAAGTAAATACACTCAGCATCTACTCAAATCATCTGTGAAGTAAGAACATAACGATATCCACTGCATGCCTCAGCACTCATTGGACTGCGTACATCAAAATGTATTACTTCCAATAAGTTGCTCTCTTGTTCCATCTTACTGAAAACGAGGACTTTCAGTCATCTTGCCCATGTGGTATGATTTGCATGTCTCAAGTGATTCATAATCAAGTGAGTCTAAACGATCCATCTGTATGGAGTTTCTTCATGCATATATACCAATAGACATGGTTCGCATGTCTCAATCTTTTCAAAAATGAGTGAGTCCAAAGATCCATCCACATGGAGCTTCTTCATGCGTTCTATACCAATATGACTCAAGTGGCAGTGCCACAAGTATGTGGTACTATCATTACTATCTTATATCTTTTTGGCATGAACATGTGTATCACTACGATCGAGATTCATTTTAGGTGCAAGACCATTGAAGGTATTATTCAAATAAACAGAGTAACCATTATTCTCCTTAAATGAATAACCGTTTTGCGGTAAACATAATCCAATCATGTTCAACGCAAACACCAAATCTCGATGGTAGAGGGAGCATGCGATGCTTGATCACATCAACCTTGGAAACACTTCCAACACATATCGTCATCTCACCTTTAGCTAGTCTCCATTTATTCTGCAGCTTTTATTTCGAGTTACTAACACTTAGCAACCGAACCAGTATCTAATACCCTGGTGCTGCTAGGAGTACTAGTAAAGTACACATTCATATAACGTATATCCAATATACTTCTGTCGACCTTGCCTGCCTTCTCATCTACCAAGTATCTAGGGTAGTACTGCTTCAGTGACCGTTCCTCTTATTACAGAAGCACTTAGTCTCGGGTTTGGGTTCAACCTTGGGATTCTTCACTAGAGCAGCAAACGACTTGCTGTTTCATGAAGTATCCCTTTTGCCCTTGCCCTTCTTAAACTAGTGGTTTTACTAACCATCAACAATTGATGCTCCTTCTTGATTTCTACTCTCGCGGTGTCAAACATCGCGAATAGCTCAAGGATCATCATAACTATCCTTGATATGTTATAGTTCATCACGAAGCTCTACTAGCTTGGTGGCAGTGACTATGGAGAACTATCACTATCTCATCTGGGAGATTAACTCCCACTCGATTCAAGCGATTGTGGCACTCAGACAATCTGAGCACACGCTCAACGATTGAGCTTTTCTCCCTTAGTTTGCAGGCTTAAGAAACTTGTCAGAGGTCTCATACCTCTTGACGTGGGCACTAGTCTGAAATCCCAATTTCAGTCTTCGGAACATCTCACATGTTCTGCGACGTTTCAAAAAAACGTCTTTGGTGCCACAATTCTAAACCGCACTGAACTATCACGTAGTCATCAAAACGTGTATGTCAGATGTTTCGTAACATCTACAGACGACGCTGAGGTTCAGCACACCGAGCGGTGCATTAAGGACATAAGCCTTCTGTGCAGCAATGAGGACAATCCTTAGTTTACGGACCCAGTCCGCATAATTGCTACTACCAACTTTCAACTAAATTTTCTCTAGGAACATATCTTAACCAGTAGAACTAAAGCGCAAGCTATGACATAATTTGCAAATACCTATTTGACTATGTTCATGATAATGAAGTTCATCTGATTATGAACTCCCACTCAGATAGACATCCCTCTAGTCATCTAAGTGAAACATGATCCGAGTTCAACTAGGCCATGTCCGATCATCACGTGAGATGGACTAGTCAAGATCGGTGAACATCTCCATGTTGATCGTATCTTCTATACGACTCATGCTCGACCTTTCGGTCCTCCGTGTTCCGAGGCCATGTCTGTACATGCTAGGCTCGTCAAGTCAACCTAAGTGTATTGCGTGTGTTCCGAGGCCATGTCTGTACATGCTAGGCTCGTCAACACCCGTTGTATTCGAACGTAAGAATCTATCACACCCGATCATCACGTGGTGCTTCGAAACGACGAACCTTCGCAACGGTGCACAGTTAGGGTGAACACTTTCTTGAAATTATTATAAGGGATCATCCTACTTGCTACCGTCGTTCTAAGCAAATAAGATGCAAAAACATGATAAACATCACATGCAATCAAATAGTGACATGATATGGCCAATATCATTATGCTCCTTTGATCTCCATATACGGGGCACCATGATCATCTTTGTCACCGGCATGACACCATGATCTCCATCATTGTGTCTTCATGAAGTCGTCACGCCAACGATTACTTCTACTTCTATGGCTAACGCGTTTAGCAACAAAGTAAAGCAATTTACATGGTGTTATTCAATGACACGCAGGTCATACAAAATAATAAAGACAACTCCTATGGCTCCTGCCGGTTGTCATACTCATCGACATGCAAGTCGTGATTCCTATTACAAGAATATGATCAATCTCATACATCATATATATCATTCATCACATCTTCTGGCCATATCACATCACATACCATTTGCTGCAAAAACAAGTTAGACGTCCTCTAATTGTTGTTGCAAGTTTTTTTACGTGGTTTGTAGGTTTCTAGCAAGAACGTTTCTTACCTACGTATGACCACAACGTGATTTGCCAATTTCTATTTACCCTTCATAAGGACCCTTTTCATCGAATCCGTTCCGACTAAAGTAGGAGAGACAGACACCCGCTAGCCACCTTATGCATCTAGTGCATGTCAGTCGGTGGAACCTGTCTCACGTAAGAGTACGTGTAAGGTCGGTCCGGGCCGCTTCATCCTACAATGCCGCCGAAACAAGAAAAGACTAGTAGCGGCAAGAAGAATTGGCAAACTCAACGCCCACAACTGCTTTGTGTTCTACTCGTGCATAGTAACTACGCATAGACCTGGCTCTGATACCACTGTTGGGAATCGTAGCATAATTTAAAATTTTCCTACGCTCACCAAGATGCATCTATGGAGTCTACTAGCAACGAGGGGAAAGGAGTGGATCTACATACCCTTGTAGATCGCGAGCGGAAGCGTTCCAATGAACGTGGATGACGGAGTCGTACTCGCCGTGATCCAAATCACCGATGACCGAGTGCCGAACGCACGGCACCTCCGCGTTCAACACACGTACGGTGCAGCGACGTCTCCTCCTTCTTGATCCAGCAAGGGGGGAGGAGAGGTTGATGGAGATCCAACAGCACGACGGCATGGTGGTGGATGTAGCGGGTCTCCGGCAGGGCTTCGCAAGCTTCTGCGAGAGAGAGAGGGAGGTGTTGCAGGGGAGGAGGGAGGCGCCCAAGGCTTAGATGTTGCTGCCCTCCCTTCCCCCACTATATATAGGGCCAAGGGAGAGGGGGGGCGCAGCCTTGCCCCTTCCTCCAAGGAAGGGTGCGGCCAGGGGGGAGTCCTTCCCCCCAAGGCACCTCGAAGGTGCCTTCCCCCTTTAGGACTCTCCCTTTTTTCTTATCTCTTGCGCATGGGCCTCTTGGGGCTGGTGCCCTTGGCCCATATAGGCCAAGGCGCAACCCTTACAGCCCATGTGCCCCCCCCGGGGCTGGTGGACCCCCTTGGTGGACCCCCGGACCCCTTTCGGCACTCCCGGTACAATACCGATAAAGCGCGAAACTTTTCCGGCGACCAAAATAAGACTTCCCATATATAAATCTTTACCTCCGGACCATTCCGGAACCTCTCGTGACGTCCGGGATCTCATCCGGGACTCCGAAAAACTTTCGGGTTTCCGCATACATATATCTCTACAACCCTAGCGTCACCGGACCTTAAGTGTGTAGACCCTACGGGTTCGGGAGACATGCAGACATGACCGAGACGCCTCTCCGGTCAATAACCAACAGCGGGATCTGGATACCCATGTTGGCTCCCACATGTTCCACGATGATATCATCGGATGAACCACGGTGTCGAGGATTCAATCAATCCATATGCAATTCCCTTTGTCAATCGGTATGTTACTTGCCCGAGATTCGATCGTCGGTATCCCAATACCTTGTTCAATCTCGTTACCGGCAAGTCTCTTTACTCGTACCGCAATGCATGATCCCGTGACTAACGCCTTAGTCACATTGAGCTCATTATGATGATGCATTACCGAGTGGGCCCAGAGATACCTCTCCGTCACACGGAGTGACAAATCCCAGTCTCGATCCGTGCCAACCCAACAGACACTTTCGGAGATACCCGTAATGCACCTTTATAGTCACCCAGTTACGTTGTGACGTTTGGCACACCCAAAGCACTCCTACGGTATCCGGGAGTTGCACGATCTCATGGTCTAAGGAAAAGATACTTGACATTGGAAAAGCTCTAGCAAACGAAACTACACGATCTTTTATGCTATGCTTAAGTTGGGTCTTGTCCATCACATCATTCTCCTAATGATGTGATCCCGTTAATAATGACATCCAATGTCCATAGTCAGGAAACCATGACTATCTGTTGATCAACGAGCTAGTCAACTAGAGGCTTACTAGGGACAGGTTGTGGTCTATGTATTCACACATGTATTACGATTTTCGGACAATACAATTATAGCATGAATAATAGACAATTACCATGAACAAAGAAATATAATAATAACCATTTATTATTGCCTCTAGGGCATATTTTCAACATAATACCCCTAAAGAACAGAAATAATTGTATTCCTGGATCTTTTATAGTTTCAACAGTAGACTAAGGAATACTAAGACGGTGCTTAAAAGTGTCATAAAGAAGAAAGTTTTAACAGAATAAACCCAAATAATAAAGTTTAAAGATACCCCATTTTAGTGAAGATGGAGTAAATCTGGAGGAGCATGGTATGAAAATACCAAAGACTATAGAATTAATTTGCCTCTTGGCAATGACAGAGCAACAACAGCCCCATATGAAAGAAGTGCTAGTACCTGAGACACAGATGGTCTTAAGGAATGAGAGAATCAGATACTTCTGATTACTATAAAGTCTATGTTAGTGAAATTCAAATGGAGGTTGATCCCACCTCATTTAAAGCGCTCAATCGAGTTTTGAGACTCATAAGTAATTTCCAATGGAGCCAAAACAGTAGGCTGTAAAGGGTCTACAAGGTCAATGTGACTCCAAAGAAAATATGTAAAGGTGTAAAGCACGACTTAAATCGAAAGTTTTGTGCATGATCTGAGTTACATCAGATGAAAGTAAAGAACACAAGGGATACTGCTTCAAGAAGTCTTTTATGGACTAGAGCAAGTCTCTAGACAGTGGCATTTAAAGTTAAAAGAATCATATGTTATTTTGGGTTAATGAAAATGAGAGGACAATTGTATTCGTGCAAAGTTATAGAAAGGGAAATTCATTTCCTAATCCTGTGCATGTGGATGACATCCTACTTGCTAGTGGTGATGTCAACCTACTGCAGGAGGAGAAAAGAAGTTCTTGTCCTCAAAGTTCAAAAGAATGTTCTCGGTAGAGTGTCTCTCGTTATAAGTATCGAGATTCACGAAGAAAAGAATAAAAGGGTGTATTTGGGATGTCGAATGGACATGCTAAGAAAGGTCTCTAAAGTATGCATGCGAGAAAACCTACGCTTGTTCTTATAGTCAAGGGTAATGGAACTGGAAACTATGGTGTTCCAAGAGTTGATGAGAAAAGATTGAAAACGGATATGGTACCATATGCTTCAGTTGTTGGAAGCTCAATACATTACCCTGACACAGTTCACGTATCCGGGTTGTTTTGGCAATGTCCAGTCCATATATAGATCACTGGAATGGAGTCAAAGATATCAGCCTCATGCTGAAAGAAATAAGTGCTCTCAAAAGATTATGAGTACAAAGACAGGACTTGTGAAATGTATAGCGAAATCCACAATTGTCGCTAACTTTCATACTTGGAGGTTTTTGTGTGGAAAAGCTCCAAAGAAAGAAACAATTATCATCAATGTGATGCAAAGATATTTTATAGCTTGATATGAGGCTGAGGGGCAGGCAAAATGGTTAAGGAGACCTGTACCCGGAGTTGATAATGGTTGACAACAGTGATAACCATTTTAAGTTTTTCCCTCCTATGACAACGAGTCAAGTGTTGATGCCAAACACATTGACACAGAGTTATGCGTTGTAAAGGAGAAAGTCCGGAATTATGTAGAAATGCTTGAAGCATAAAAGCAACAGACAAGTGTTTGCAGATCTGCTTATTAAAGGCTTACCGCCCAGTGTGTTCGGAGAACACATAGTCGACATGGGTTTTATGGTATAGTCTAACATTTCCGGACAATAAAAGGGCCCAAGGTTACAGAATTTGTTTCAAAACAGAGGTACGTTGTGGCTGTCTGATTCTATCGGCAATTGAGCTGTGACGATGAAACATGTTCTATGTATTGATCTGTTATGAAACGAGTAAAGTAAAAGTATAAGGTCAAAAGTAAAAGTCGAGATCAAGGGGGAGAATGTTAGGATGATCTCCACCGTGTGGGCCCAACGACCCACCGGGCCCTTAGATCCGCGCCCTGATCGGGGACGCTCAACCCACTATGGTTGAGGGGCCCCTGTCACCTGCACTATATAAAGAGATGGGGCCGGCGGTTCGCACTACGAGGTTCGTCGCAACGCCGTACACCCCACCTAATCCCCTACCGATTTAGGGTTAGTGCGGTGCTGATGGGAAGCGCCGCCACCACTTCACCCACTACTCTCTGCCATCACCGGCCACCGTCACCATGGCCGGCACCGGTGGCTCCTCGAACCACAAGGAAAAGGTAATACCTACCACCACTACCGGAATCCCCGTGCCCACTGGATCAACAGATCCTATCAAAGGTATCATCTTCAATCACTCGGACTCGGAGCGCCTGCTCCAGGCTGCACTGCATCCGTCCCGTACTGACATGTGGAGGCAGCCCTTGGGGCCTCTTGAGTGCTCCGCTGATCTTGATCCCACCAATGGATGTATGGCTTATACGAGTCAGTCGAGAATCATCAGCTGTCCTGGTCGACCCCGAACTGTACGCCCGGCTGGGTGATGTGAGCCCGTGTGCTGCTGGGTGGCTGTTGATGCTTCATTCCCGGGCTTGTCCTGGTCGGATAAACCACCCCCGCTCCCGAGCCCTGCCTGCCTGGTAGGATCGATGAGGACGAGTAACAGTGTCGCTGCTGCTGTTACCTGTAGCTCTCACGATCGAGGAGCCCGACTGAATGCAGGTCCATCCAGAGTTCATCAGAGGACATGGTAACCAGTCCAAGCCGACGAGTACACGCTAGGATCAGACGAGTGTTAGTTAATAAGGATCTTGGCAAAACGACGACACTGGCGTTACTACCACGCACGGTGTCCGGTGGTGGGCACCACGGCAGGCGCGAGCGGCGCCGAAGGCGGTGGCGTGACCTCTCACGCAACTGCATACACACTGTTTACAGATCCCTCGGGTGCACCGTATGCATGTATACCACAGTAGGAGCACCGAAGCAGATACACAGGCAGAGATATTATACTTGTAAGATAAGCAGCAGGCACTGTAGCGGCGGCATGGCGCGGCGTGCCAGTGCCCCGCCGGCCAAGGCCAACGGCGGGTGGATGGATGGCGATGGCCAATGGGGAGGAGAAAGGTGGCGGATAGACCTGAAGAGGATTAAAGGCGGGAGGCCGCCAAATCCAGACAGTGTTGGAGCCACAGTCCCTGCCGGGGCCCTGTGCGGCGGATTCCGGCCGCACTCGGTGGCGGGCCGTGGTACGCCGCGCTGCTGGCCGGCTCCTCGCCGCTCGTTCCTTCCCGTGCCATCCATTGCCAGAAGAGGATGATGGGTCCGTCAGTGTACCGCGCATCTACACGTACCTAATCTGTACTGTACTGCTGGCTGGCCCCGCGACGTCGATGCATGCTACGCGTACAGTCCTCGTGTTTTTTCTCTCAAGCTTTTCAGGATTCGGTCCAGTCATGAGAAGAAAAAGAAAAAGGGTTTGAATCCGGTTCCTGCCTATCCCGAGACGCCACCCGTTCCAGTTTCGTTTTCACCTCTGCCTGGTGTTTGCTCCTGCCTGCTACAGAGAACAGATTACAGATCTTCACGTTGAAGCCAATTGACATGTAAGAGGGGATGGCATCCAAGTCCAAAACAACGTGTTGGTTTGATATATTCCACGCAACGGTCGAGTGTGAAAGAAGGGCAAGAACTTATCCACCAGTCAACGATGATAAGCATACTCCGAAGTAACTTGGCAAGACACGGAAACCCGATTCCGAGGGAGGAGTACGTGTGCGGGACGGATAAGTGACAAGACAGTAACCGGAAAGGAATCAAAACGAGCAGGGAACAATCGGCACGCACCGGATGGTTGGAGTAGAGTACTACTAGTAGTTTAGTTTACATGGAGAGGAGGGGTCAGTCAGTGAGTGGACCTTGAAAGCATCTGTCAAACTTTGCTGCTGTGCGATCACACGCGCCACCCAAACACAACTCGCCAGCGGCGCCAGGAAAGCGGGACACCTGGATTGCATGTGCGCGACCGTGGGAGTCCCTTTTAGAAAACTGAAAACCGTGGAAAGTGTTAGGATAATCCACCCTTTTCGTCGCGTTTATCCGCTCCATATGTTCCCCCGTTCAGTACGTGAACCAAACGTGCTGCCGTGTAGTACACCACGTACAAGGGCGCGTGATGCGCGTTGCATATGTACACTTAGGGTATCTCCAACGCCGTAAAACCGCCTGCAAACATTCGGATTGACGTGTACATATCTTTTTTTGTCATCAACGCGGTGTCGCATATGTCTGTAGACGTGTCCGCGTGCCCGAACTCCTGCAAACCGGATGCGAAGTTTGGGGAGGTTTGCAGGAGTCCGGACCTCCCTCTCGTAGGACTCCGACAACTCCAACCCACCCAAAATCCCACCCGAAGCCCGCACATTTGGCGATGCCTGCACTGTTTTCATGCCAAAGCCCACGCATTCCCACCCGCTCCAGCCGATCGCCGTCGCCCTCCATCCCCGTTCCCGCCCTTTTCGCCTTCTGGCGCCGCATGGATCCGTTCATATATAGCGTTGCTGGAGCCGGAGGAGGAGGATCCAACGGTTGGTGCCGGAGCCCTATATGTGTACGTCATTTGGGCGGATATGCTATATGTGTTGACCATGTCGTCTTTTGCTATACCTCCCGTGCGGTCACGTACTTGAAGTTGGACAAGAAGAACTTCATCCTCATGCATTGTTGGTAGAAGTTGAATATGCAACCCAAATGGCTCCTATCCAATGTAAAAAAATTGATTTTTTTTATCCAATGTCAATAATGTCAAGAAAGCTGTCATCGAACATGAAAACGAAGGTGGTGATGCAACCGACCCAACAAAAGGAGAGACGTCCAAGAAGATCAAAGGGGGGTGGGTCCGGAGGTAGAAGTGGGTGGAGGAGGAGAGAAGAGAAGGGGCGACGACCAAGATGACAAAGAAGTTCAGGGCATCATGGACTAGAAGGAGGAGGCATGTGCCCAGCGCCATGACATCAACGAGAAACAGAAGGCGAAGAGGTTTGGCATCTTGGCAGGACGGAGAAGAAGATCAACCTTGAAGTAAAGAGGCTCAAAAAGAAGAAGACCAAGCTCGAAGAAAGGAGGTTGAGCTCGCGGCCGCTTCGGAGGAAACCAAAATGTTGACTATGAAGATGGACGAGTTGGATCAAGATGCGACGAAGATCATGCAGGCGGCCCATGCAAAGATGTTGAAGCGCTTGGCGACAGAGAAGGAGGAGCCGGAAGCTGCGGAGGAGTCGGCGGCAGAGTGATGAGGAAGGAGTCACAAACAACTGGTCTAGGAGGACAAAATTTGCACGGACCACCAGACTTGCACTTTTGTGATCAGGCGCATGTAAAAACTTTTGAACACCTGACTTTTTCTGTCATGAAGATTGCGTATGTATGCACCTCATCAAATTGCTATTGATCAACGTTTACACAGTGTATGGATAGGGCTGGGCCTGGACGGATGTATCAGGCATGATGTTGGATGACAGGCTCTCGTATCTGTGACCACTGGCGGAGCTACGTGTATCAAAAATAGGCCACGGCCCGCCCAGCCAATAGCAAATGCAGTGGAGGATTCAGAGTAGACTGAGCTGTGAAAGAAAAAAATGGATTTCTTTGTACTGGCCCGCCCACCATTGATAGTGTAACTCCGCCACTGTTTGTGACCACGGACAGATAGAGTATCCGTTTTGCGGCATTGCGTTCGAGATGCTCTTAGTGCCGTGCCGCGGTTGATGAAGTTGATGGGGAGGAATAACGCAATCTAGTCTGAAAGAGTACCGATGATCACGATTCGCAAAAAAAGAAAAGTGGGGAAAAAAAAGAGGAGAGCACAGATGATCACTGCAAGCGTCAAGGCAAAGATTTGATGTAAATAGAAGCGGCAGTACCCGAGGCACGGCGCGCTCGCGTGCTCCGGTGTCGATACCGCGCGCGCGTTCTCCAGTCCCCACACGTACGGGACACGAGCCGCACAGGCAGTACCGGCAGCAGCGGGCGGGACGCCGAGATCACCACGGCCCGGTGCGGCGCACGGTGACTCCGTCGTGCGTCGTACCACGCCCCGTCCCAGCCGTCGCCGTGCCACTGTCCACTGCCTCCGAGGCCCTGCGGCAGCGTACGGGGTCAGGTGCGTGGCCTGTCACGGCGACGCGACGCCACCGCCGATCCGACACGTCCCGCCACCGCGCGATTCCCCGAGTCCCAACCAACCAGCCAACACACCCCGCGCACGCAACTCAAAAAAACGCGACGCCACTCCAGAGCACCAACCGTGCGCGCTCTGCTAGCTCGACGTGGCACGTACGCGCCGTGCAGCGTACGTGGCCGCCAGCTTACTAACACACGCCAGGGAGGGATCATGTCAGGAGAAGCAGCTCAGCCCAAGCCTAAGCCTAAGCCTAAGCCGGCTAGGTGCGCTCCCAAGTCTCTCCCCCTCCCGGCCCAGCGACAGCGACGCCGGCCGGGGCGTGCGGGGCCGCGCGCCCCGCCCGGGCTCCATCCATCGCCTAGCTGCACCTACAGCTACAGCTATAGAGAGAGGAGAGGCGAGGAGACGAGAGACCCGGCTACGCATGCACGCCACCGCGCTCCATTGGCCGCCCCGTTGCCATCACCGCGCCCATCGCCCCATCCTCCGATTAAACTACTCCATCGCTAGTAAGCAGAATCGATCGATCACAGCAAGCTCGCACACCCGCGATCCATCCTCCATTAGCTCCTCCTCTTCTCCTTGCTCCTCCAGATCAGGTGCATGACAGCACCGCGCGCTCAGGTGGCCACCGGCGAGACCTAGCTAGGTAGGGAGGGAGGCTGGGAGGGAGGGAGCGATGGAGCAGGGGGAGGAGGACGGGGACTGGATGATGGAGCCGGCGGCGGGGAAGAAGGGCGGGGCGATGATCGACAGGAAGAAGCGCTTCAGCGAGGAGCAGATCAAGTCGCTCGAGTCCATGTTCGCCACACAGACCAAGCTGGAGCCCCGCCAGAAGCTGCAGCTGGCCCGGGAGCTCGGCCTGCAGCCGCGCCAGGTCGCCATCTGGTTCCAGAACAAGCGCGCGCGCTGGAAGTCCAAGCAGCTCGAGCGCCAGTACGCCGCGCTCCGCGACGACTACGACGCGCTGCTCTCCAGCTACGACCAGCTCAAGAAGGACAAGCAAGCGCTCCTCAACCAGGTATCTACCACTATGTCTCTACTCTACTACGCACCATGTGTTAGTTTCGCCGTGCTCTCCGGCCGGTGGCGGCGTGCGCCGTGTGCTGGTGCCTGCGGCTAATGCGCGGTCCACGGGTTCTGTCCGTGCAGCTGGAGAAGCTAGCGGAGATGCTGCGGGAGCCGGGCGGGGCCAAGTGCGGAGATAATGCCGGCGCTGCCGCCAGGGACGACGTGCGCTTGGCCGTGGCCGGCATGAGCATGAAGGACGAGTTCGTGGACGCCGGCGGGGCCAGCAAGCTCTACTCGGCGTCCGAGGGCTGCGGCGGCAGCGGCAAGCTCTCGCTCTTCGGCGAGGACGACGACGACGCGGGCCTCTTCCTCCGGCCCTCGCTGCAGCTGCCAACCGCGCACGACGGCGGCTTCACGGCGTCTGGGCCGGCCGAGTACCAGCAGCAGTCGCCGTCGTCGTTCCCGTTCCACTCGAGCTGGCCGTCGTCCGCGGCGGAGCAGACCTGCAGCAGCTCCCAATGGTGGGAGTTCGAGTCCCCGAGCGAGTAGTGGTCGGTCAAGCACCATACAAGGAATCGCCGACGTGATCGGCCATGCAACAAGATCAGTGCTCGCAACACATACAGAGCACTACTGCCGATCGAACCCGTGGAGAAGACGACGCGATCGATCGATCATATGCAACCGATGGTGGTAGTGGTACGGTGTCAGTGTGTACATAGCTCGAAACCCAGGTCTGTCCAGTCCAGTCCAGGGAGTCTCTTCCTTCTCAATCAGCAGTCAGCACGCCATTTTTCTTCACCCTCTTCCTCTTCTTTAATTACTTGCTCTTGTTAATTACCTGCCACACCGTGTAATCCGTCGAAACTAGTCACAAAACCAAACTTATAGAGATCGATCTTCAGATGCAGGTGCAACTAGCTAGGCAAACATGCATGGCTGTTCATCATGTGGCCACTTAATAAGCTTTCTCTCTTCTCTTGCTGTGATCAATTGGTTCCTTGGAACGCAACACAGTGATTGCGAGATCATGGCTGACTGGAATAGCTAGCTAGATTGAGAAGAAGCATGTGGGGAAAGCTAGAGAGGTCCAGGCTGCTAGATCAAGATTCTTTCACGAGAAGAGAAGGGGAATCGAACAACACACTCATCACTAGCTAGTGACTCGTACAGCACTGCGGTACGGGATAGTACAGGCCAGGCCAGGGTGGCACAGATCACAGAACGTGCATCCGGCCATTGTTAATTTCAAGCAAATGCATGGCAAGAGACGCGCCGTCTAGGTCAGCCTGAAAATATAGAGTATCAAAAGGGAGGTCGATCTGTGGCGTAGTGTAGCCTGGTTTTATCCCAGCTAGTCATGCCTTTTTTTTGGATTTTGATGACCAGCGAACGTTCGCTGGGAGAGCATGGCAAAGCGAACATCTTTTATGGCAAATAATGTTGTTGTGAGGATGACAAATTTCTTTAGCAAGCATGAAAAATTCATGGAATTCGTTTTTTTGCCAGTATTGATGTGCTCGCTAAAGGAATTTGTCATTCTCGCGACAACATAAGTTACCATAAAAAAACGTTTGATTTGCCAGGCTTTCCCAAGGAGCATCAGCACAATAATGTTTTCCTTTCTTTTTTCTTTCCGAAAGGAGCCGAAACTGTACATTAATCAAATACCAGCATTAAGAAAACCCCCAAAAAAGAAATTACAATTCAGTCCTAAGGGAGTCCTCTATCTTCCCCTCCCGCACATGCTAATCAGGCTCCGATGTTGCTAGCGCTATAATTCCACAATGGCACCAGAACAAAACAGTAGTGTTCCGCAGGTAGACAAGAACTCACTGGCTTTGACGGCAAATGTCGGGACATCGATCCTGAAGGATCATGGCATGGAGAAGAAGGTGATACTGGGTCAATCATACCTAAACGCCCGCCCTAGCCAACGAAGAACCGAAATCGGGGATGTTGTTGTAGCTGGCTTCTGAAGAGACGAGCAGCTCCCTGCTTCCACGGATGAAAAGATAAACTGTCCACCCTATCTCGTCGCTATAACTGATGGTGCACGCACCGCTGAAACCAGAAATGGAGCCGGATGAGACCTTATTGAGCACTGGCATCGCCGATGCCTAAAGGGATAAAGCGACAGGGAA
>NC_057808.1:418003282-418082946 GCF_018294505.1 Triticum aestivum | reverse complement strand
ATGCACACATCGCCAGGGCCAAGAAGAAGCCGTAGGAACCATTATTGAACACAACCGTCATCACCGCTGGAAGAACCGAAGCAGCGGATAAACGATGACCTACATAATGCCCCAAGACATGTTAACTTATCTCCCACGAGTAGATTTTTCATTGAAAAGGTGGTTAGAACCCCGGCCTCTACATCATTACATGCACACAACCATTTCTATTAATTATTATGCAGAGTGTAGAACAAAGACAAACGCGACCAAATCATTACAAGATATGAAATTGACACCAGCAACTAAGTCGACTTCTTCCGCAGCAACACCTTCAAGAAAGGATTAAGGTCCTCGCACCATCGTTGCCATGTCCAACCAGAGAAGGCAAGAACAAGCATTTTCATCCTAATTGCAGATACCAACCAATTAAGATCAGCACAACAACAAGTAGACAACGCCTTCAACAAGGTAACGACGCAAGTTCGTCGATGCTGAGCCCGACGGATAAAGATCGAGACAAGAGTTTTCACGCTGGATATGAAGCAGTGTTCCAATCAGTATCTTGATAAAGGATCTTTCGATAGATGCCTTTGTCGGAACCCCGTGCCATGGCCAAACGACACTAGCAGATTGGTGAGATGTCTTCCCACCAGAGAATACCGCCACGGCAGTCAGGTGGACGCCCATGTCTCGGCGCAGAATTGGCCGCTCCCACGGGTAGATCGGGCCCACCTTGCACACTCTCACCGAATGAACCTGCAGAGCGAGGGAAGAGGAAGAAGCCGGTAATCTAACAGCGGCGAAGGGGGTGGCAACATAAAAACCCTAGATCACCTAGGAGTCATGAGAGACAGATGCGGCTGATGAAAAGTGTAATACTGTACTATTTGGGTTTTGACAAAAAAAAACACTGCAAAGAATTGGGAGATACGTAGTATAGTTACAAAAATCTGTCATGTTTCTCTATTTGCCTCTTGACATTTTTGTGAGGAGGAAAATAATTCGTACCAGCAGCTCCGTACATAATGAAGATGACGTTAGCAAAAAATAGTCGATAGAAGATGCAGGAAAATGACACAGCCCCTTCGCTTGTCCGAGGTAGAAGTTACTGAGGTTAATTTAGTCAGTAAATTTCCCATCTTTGAGAGCAACGTTACGTGGTAACAATTCCATTTTTAGTCGACAGCAGGCATCTATGAACTGTGTTGGTTCCTCCAAATAAAAAAGGCATGCACTTGTTTATACTGCTAATATATCACTTCAACGTGATCACTGACATCAAAAGTTACTGGCAGTAACTAATTTGTACGTACTCGCTGTTTGCTTGGACACTCGCGTTTATTTATTTATTTGAGAATGCTGGAACACTTAGCTGACGCGTCAAGTTGGGTTGCTTTTCTTTTCTGGCGACGTATAGGGTCTCTTTCTTTCGTCCTCGGACTGTTGCATGGGCCTCTCCGGACAAAAGAAAGACTGTTGCTGCACAATGACATGCCACAGTGCGACAGTACGTAGTGACGATTTGAAAAATTCAGAGAATCCTAAAACACTAAAATTCAGGGTTATTTGGCTCCATGCCACAAATTTTAAGACCTAATGGATTCTTGCCCTACTAAACTGCCGGTTCGATGCCAAAATTCTTGCAATAATCTGTCAAAGGTCCTTGCTTGCGTCAAAGTTTTGGCCTGGCTTCCCCTCCGCTGCATGCATGCACTAGCTAAGCTAGGTCAGAACCGAAATTAAGAAGAATATGCCATGCCGTGCATGCTGATCTGACGACGTACGTACGCCAGCCATGACCAAAAGTCCAAAACCCAATGAAATCATCAGAAGAAACAATATCTTTGTGTAGTAGTACATGGCACCAGGAGGAAGGACGTACACGGGCACCTGTCGCGTAATCGCCGGGGTGGTTAGCGATGCTCCCATCCGGCCGATACGGGTTCCACTCAAGCGCGACAGCTCATCGGGATCGGGGTCATGGCGCCGGAGATATTGTAAACCATCGGGTTGCTGTCAAGACCGGAGGGGAGCGGAGGGAGGAGAGGCCCATCGGTGAGTGGAAAGGGCAACGCCAACATATATATCTAATCGGCGGCTGCTGGTATAAAATTGCTCGCCTGGTGACGGATGGAGCCACTTGTACGGCGCGGTGTGGGAGGGGAAAGATTTGGGTTCATCAGCAGATGCCACACGTGGCCTGCTTATCCCGTGTGGGTGTTTAACCTTGTACTACTGCAGATTTGGGCAAATTTGACAATTTTGACCTTGAAACGAAATCATTTCACAGAATGAACTGGGTGCGAAACTATTTCACTCCCCTGACCTTTTTGTGTAGCGCCCGCCACGCCGGCGCCACGCCCTACTGTGCAGCGCCTAGCGCGGCGGCGTTGCACTCCTGTCCACCGTGGCAGCCCCTAGGCCCGCACCCAGCAGTGCAGCGCCTTCGAGCTAGGCGCCACACATGTAAAGTGCAGCCCCTAGCCGTCGGGCGCTGCACTGTGACTTAGATCCAGCCGCGCCAGCCCTCTCCTCCCCCACCCACCCATTGTCAGTTACAGAACAGAACAGGGCGGCGGCCCTCTCCACTCCCCCTCTCAATCCCCTCTCCCAAATCCTTCAGATCCGACGATTTGGTCCGTGCATTTCTTCACCAATCCATCCTAGAAGGTACTCTCCTCCGATCCCCTTCTTTCTATCCATAGAAAATATGATATTTTGAAGATTTGGGGAATCCTTGTTTGATTTGATTAGATTAGAATCTTGCATGTATTAGAACTTTGCATGTATTACAACCCTTGTATGTTTGATTTGTGGAACCCTAGTTTAGTTTATGGAAAAGTTATTTGTATGAAGTTATTTGTATGAAGTAGGCCTAGTTTATGAAAAAGTTATTTGTATGAAGTAGGCCTAGTTATTTGTGGAACCCTAGTTTATTAGTTTTGTTTGATTTGATATGGTTGGATACATAGATTGATATGGTTGCATCTAATAGGCCTACTTTAGTTTTTTTGAATTGAAAAGATAATTGTGTTGACAAGAATGCTTTGTTGAAATTGTTAGGATGGTTTGGCTTCTCGATGATCATTGGACAAACAACACCGGTCGTACGCTATGTCGGTGAAGCAGCGGGTAATACTGAAAGTGGTCGGTGTTATGAATTTCGTATTTTTTTCAAACACAAATGCCACATATGTAATGTTATGATTTGTTTGTTTGTAGGAGCTTGCACCTCTGAAGCTTCGGTCTCACGGGGTCACCCTTGGATGGATGCGCTATGATGAGCGGTACACACCGTATGTAAGGGAGGCAGGACTTCTCCCTTTCATTCAGTTGGTCAGCCGGTCGACGCCACCCAACAATGCTGCAGCACTCACCGCGCTTATTGATCATTGGAGGCCGGAGACACACACTTTCCATCTTCGGACCGGGGAGATGACCGTGACGCTCCAGGATATTGCTATGATCACCGGTCTTCCTATCGATGGGAATCCTTTATGTATGAACACCGATTCTGATGGGTGGCGCGCACAAATGCATGCCCTTATCGGTATGGTTCCTCCGGAGCCTCGGGAACCAGAAGCAGAAGACAAGAAGAAGGAAAGAGTCGCAGCCGGTGCTCCTTTCACGTGGATTACATCGAACTTCAGTACTTGCCCTGAGGATGCTAATGAGGACACGGTGAAGACATATGCTCGTGTCTACATGTGGTACGTGATATCCAGGACTATGTTTGCTGATGGCACAGGCAAGAATGCTCCACAGACTTGAGTATGGATGGATTCGGTGGGGGTGCTTGCCGAGGCTCTTTCAGAGGGATATGTTACTTTGGTGTCTCAGACACTTCTAACCGATCCCTTAAAAGTAAAATTTTAGAGCATCTACAGCCGAATCTCTCATACACGTCTCAAACGACCGGGCAGGTCGTCCACCGACCGGTCAAAAGAAAATGACCTAGCTGGACCTCTTAAACCGTGGACAAACGTCCGGACTGACCGGTACCCTTCATATCCAGCTCAAATATAGGGCGGGCCGGACGCGTCCGTCTGACAAGCCCGACCCACCATCGACCTCACAACTGTCCCACAAAAACCCCAATCCGGATGACTCGCTCCAAACCCTAGCTCACTCTCTCTCGCCAGCGTAGTTGTAGGCATCCGTGGCTGGTGGAAGATCTTGTCCTCGTTGGAGGTGGAGTTGTGGTCATCGCCGTCGTCAGAGTCGGAGAGGACGACCAGCCCCTTCATCCGGCGGACGACCATGTCCTGCTGCGCTTCAACTTGGCGAGCCGAGCCGCCTCTGCTGCTATCTCCTTCGCCTCGCGCTCTGACTGCTCTATGGCAAACTGGAGCGCCTCCGCGTTCTTCCACCGTAGGCGGCGAGCGTCCGTCTCCGCCGTCGTGAGCGACCGACGGTAGACCCAAGCGAGGAGCCGCTCATCCTTGTCGGGCTCCGCTGGCATACTGCGGTAGCGGCGTCCTGCTGCCTCATGCGGCTGGCGGCGTGCGCCTCCAATTCCGGAGCACGCGTGTGGGCCGGCGATGCGGGCACTAGCACCCACCGCTACCCCGCGTAGCGCAGTGACCGACTGGGGAAGGCAACGGCGCGGGGATGGAGCGGACTGCGCTGCCTTGACGAAGCTCCCCGAGGGGCCAGCTCCGGCTACCGCGCTGCGTCGGGCGGGAGCTGCGGCGACACTGCAGATCCTGAGCTGCCCCCGATGTCCACCTTGGACCGCTCAAAGGCAATGCGGAGGGCTAGCTCCTCGTCGACGTCGAGGACGGAGCCGGAGTGGCTGCCGGAGCTTGACATTGCGCCGGATTGGATCGAAATCGGAAAGGGGAGAGGAGAGGATGGAGGGAGAGAGGAGAGTGAGTGAGCTAGGGTTCCGAGCGAGGAGCCGGATTGGGGTTTTTTTTGTGGGACAGCGGTGCGTTCGGTGGTGGGTCGGGCTTGCCAGCACCGACGTGGCGGACGCACCTGGGCGTGCCTGGGTCGCCCCATATCCATCCTACATTTGGACTGGATATGAGGGGCATCAGACATCCCGAATGTCTGAGGTCGGTTTGAGGCGTTTGGATGGGTAGATTTTTCATGACCAGTCCGCCCGCTCGGGCGTTTAAGACGGGTCTGAGGCACCCGGCGTAGTTGCTCTCACACGCGGTGATATTTCTTCCATGGTTCGACACACATGCACTGTCTATAGTACTCCCTCCATAAAGAAATATAAAAGTGTTTAGATCAGTAAAGCATGAGGCAGCGCCTGAGCGCCAAACCATAACACTACTCTGAGCATGCTGCTAATTTTTTCGAATCGGACACGCTGCCATGGCAGACTTCAACATCACGGAGCAAATCTCTCCTGATAATTTTAATGATAAAAATCAGTCTGACAACACAGGAAAGAGCAATGTGATGCCGCATCAAGACTGCACCCTAATAAGGTCTGATCTTCTCATTGCAGGAGATAAAATTTACTCTCACGCCTCATCCAAATGTTCAAAAGATCCAGGCTTGTCGAATGGAAACACAGCCCCAGGCATTGGAGTTTACCTCAATTTTATGCAGGATCAAAGGAGCATTCAAATTCAGATTCAAGCTCTGCTCCGGCCACCTCTCAAGGCAGAAGCACAAGCCCTTCTCCTGGCAGCCAAGCACAACTCTTGCTTGTTGTCCGGCCAACGTTTCTTGCGGACAACCTTTCCCTTGCTAAGGCAGCGGCTGCTAGAATATTGTGGCCGATACCACTCCTTGGACGATCAGAACAGCTCTTGAGGATTACTACAGGTCCAGCGACAATCTTCAGTCGTAGATGTTTCATATCTGCTCACAATGTAGCTCATGAGGTTGTAAGTAGATCTTTAGAACCTGTCTTTAGCTGTTTCGGTTCAGCTCACAGGAACATGTCTTCCCCTGTAATCTCTCTTCTTTCTACCTTAAATCTACAGGGTTCTGTACTGCATGCTGTACACTATCTATGAGTTGAATGATGAATTTTGCGCCTTGGGCGCCTTTCCCCATTAAAAAAAAGGGTATGTGATGTCCAGAAATTTTGTTAAAATTGTCCGTTTCATGGTTGTCACTGTGAAGTACACATCTCAAGGGCTCATCAAAGATTGTCGTTCATCTAAAAAAATTAAAAAATCAAAGATTGTCGTTAACAAATGTGCTCTCTGTTCTTAGTACTGACGACCGGCATGCACAGATGGAAGTTCCCTCACTAATCAATTCACCTAGATGACCTCCAAAAGGAAATCAACCACCACATAACTAATCATAATGACGGCCATTTTCAGTTAAACCATTCGAAACAAAGCCAAATATCTCCAAGAGGCAACCTATCCAATCTTCTCGAGTCATTCTAGGGGCAACAGCCCACAGGATTAGTATTTGAATAGATTACACAGCACTTGCCAGTAGGCCCATGATGAGGAATGATTATTAGCAAACCAACACACGATGATGAGCTCATCAGCAGATTAACTTACTACTCGACTGCAAGTAGCACCATAACCCATTCATAAAGAGGTACCCTAATTACCAATTCTGGCTGATGATGGCTACATAGATGGACAAAAACACGGCAAATCTAGCTGAGTAGCATTGACTACAACAAATGGGAAGTCAAATATATAATTGTGACATAATATACAGATGTACTCCCTCCGTAAAGAAATATAAGAGCGTTTAGATCTAAATGCTCTTATATTTCTTTACGGAGGGAGTACTATTGATCCCTCCTAGAAAAGGCCAGTGCGTACAAGGATATATAGTATCAGTTGTTTGTTCCCTCCTATGAATAACACATAGTATCAGTTGTTTGTTCCCAGGGCCTTCCTCACACTGTAAGCATAGGAGAGCTACAGAGCTTCTTGCTCTTCGCGGCTTGGGTCCTTATGTCAGTACTCAGCTTTCACATTGGAATCTCCATTAGGCAAAACATTTTGCGACTGAGCCAACCGCTTTGATTCCTGGACAAAAAGTGAGTTATTAAGAAACTAATGCAGTAAAATACAGATAGAGGATAAATAAACATTTAGGTCCAATGGACAGCCCAATCTTGAAGTCAAAAATAGTAGCACAGAGCCATAGCTGGTCAAGATTTACAAACAATGCATTACTAACACAAAACAAATGATGTCCTCAGATAAATTAATTCTTAAAACCAAAATCAGTGTTTAAGTGGCAGATTCTAACCAAACACATATATATCGTGGTTTTAGTCTCACCAACTTAAGCTAACACTTCCAGAAGGCTGAAAGACGATGAACTGAGCATTGTGACAACAGAAACATGAAACCACATTGTTCAACCTCCTTACTAATGTAGTCAAGTATGATTCACATTGTTCCTGTCCCGTTGGCAGATTTGTGTTCAACAACATTTTTAATAAAGACATGGCTATCTTACAAACGCAGGCATATTTATACTTACAGCGGCAGAAGTAGCACGTATCTGCCTGTATGCTTCGATGTCTTCAGGAAAAGCTTCTTCAAGCTCCTCTAGAAGATGCTTCCTCAGACTCTGAAACAAACAGATTCATGATATTATTATGTCATTCCAATCAATTTGATTAGGGCCGGCAGCTACACGTTCATTCAATAAATGTTATACAGATACTGGATACAAAATCGCCATCTATCCATTCTTATACAGCTAGATAATACAGAGACAGGAATCTGCATGAGCAGTACAACAAACACAGGCCCCATATTTCACATAAATTAAATCAGGGCCGGGAGTTAACTGGGAATAACACCAGGAAAAGCTTCGAAAATGAATTCCCAGCTATTTGTGACACTGATTGATCTTAACGAACCCTAAACAAAAGTAGGCCTTACAGACAACGGTTCAATAAATGTTATACAGATACAGAGATGCTGGATACAAAATTGCCATCTATCCATTCTTATCCAGCTAAATAATACAGAGACAGGATTCTACATGGGCAGTAAAACAAAGACTGGCACCACATTTCACCTAAATTTAATTAGGGATGACAGTCAATGGGAGTAACAACAGGGAAAGCTTTGATAATGAAGAGTATCGTTACCAACTGATGGGCTGCAATCTGTATACCATAACCAATTTAAGTGGATGGAGAGGGATTAATTTCATTTTTCTTGAAAGATGCTGCGGTGTAAATAAATCACATAAATGAAGGCCAAAACCCAAAATCATGAAAGACAACATGTATTTGCTTGATTTGTGGTTCGGATGCCATTATATGGAATATATGGAATGCGATAAAGAAAGCTCCATGTTGGTTCCTTTTCACAGGGCATACAAAGAATGTATCCCCTTCATCAAATAACCAATGTCATATTATATCATTCTTTTCTACACGAACAGCAGTACCAATTGAAGATTTCATCAAAAGTTCCCCTAAAAATAGACTGGCAAACTTTCTCACTGGTTTTGATCCATTGTACTGTACCATGCTACAAACTGTATCTAGCATATATCTATGGGCATGTTTGGTTAATAGCGAAACTTTGGCATATTTTGAACAACAGTTTAAGCCATCTGTACCTTGAAAGCGTCGGTCTTGCCCTTGGTGATCTGGTTCTTGGCGATGCAGCTGTTGAGCACGTCCCTGGTGAACTCATCGGGGTTCTTCCCGTCATCAATCAAACTAACAACACAAGCACCAATCGGAAACACACAGTTCAGGCGAGAGGATCAATAACAGCAATGGAGCAACGGAGCAAGAGACGGGACTAAACAATCTCACTTGACGACCTCCATGGGCACCTGGATGTTGCACCCCTCGGCGAGCTTCTGCATCGTGTCGAGCTCCGCCACCAGCGCGTTCCTGCATCGCCAACCAAGACCAAACCCTAAGGGATCCGCGCACGCAGAATAAGCCGCGGGAGGAAAACGTGGTCGCGGGGGAGGTTTGCTGCGGGGGGTACGGGGAGGCGAGGGAGCTCACAGGCGCTGGAGGAGGGGGAGTTGGGACGCGGAGCTGAAGGAGGAGACGTTGAGGTTGAGCTGGTGGAGCAGGCCCAGGGTCCTCTGGATCGATGCCGTGACCTGCGCCAGGTTCTGCTTCGACGGGTCCTCGGGACGGTCGCCCCCTTGTACGCCGTTACCGGAAGCGGCCGCAGCCGCTACGGCGGCGGCGGTTGCGGCGGCGGAGGAGGAAGAGTTCGGGGCGGCGTTGTCCATGGCGAAATCGGAGGGGGAGAAGACGGGCGAACGGAAGGCCTCCACGGTTCGATTTGTAAAGTTCTTCTGTTTTTTTTTCGAGAAACAGCAATTCTTCTGTTTTTTTACGGGAATACCAAGCTTTATTCATCAAAAACCACAGAGGGTGGGATACATTTTTGGTTGTGGGATTGGCCAAACCAGACGTGGCGTCCCGGACCAAGAGTAAGCGAATGCCTGGCTAAGCTATGAACTTCTAAATTTACTCTACGACTCTCAAATTTGAAAATACAGTTAAAAGATGTTGACTGCAGTTTGATCTCGTTGATGATGGCGCCATATCTGCCGACTGAGCCCTTCATTATATCTCCTATGACCTGCCCCACGACCACCAACGATGAGCTGCCAATGAAGTTCCCGTTACCATCCCTGCACATCGCAGAACTCGAGCCGCCCCTGCCCTGACGAACCGCGGCATCAACATGTATTTTGTGGTACCCGTCGGTGGCGCGCTAGGGCGTTGGGCATAGCCCTGCATGGTAGGCGCAGCATTTCCGGTAGCAGGTTTCTCCGAGACGATTGATAGCTCTTCTAGTAGGCCTTCACGATTCGACGTCAGCTCGCGCGGAACGGCCCAACTGCCCAACAGATTACTGGGCCTACAGTATCCTCATCTTTAAGATAAACTGTAGCCCACTCACTGCGCACCTAAGCTCTATTGGGCTATCTTTTTTCTTCGGGCATTTCGACCATTGAAAGCATGACTACATTTGCACACAAAAATTTAACATTTTCACATAACTCTATGCTTAGGGATAAAAGTCCGGTAAATTTTGAAAATAAAATGATACTGTTTCCCACTAATAAACAGACTAGCACTGATGTCACACTAACCTTGCGGAGCCAGGAATTTGCTCCAATTTCATTTAAAGAAACCAAGGTGTTCAAATTTGCTCCTTGGTATTCATTGTAAAAACAAATTGCAGTTGATTCGTTCTTGTGCATTACAGCAGTGGCATGGAAAAACATTTTAGTACTAAATTTTATCAAGCAATATACAAATATAGTGATTTGTTCTTAATTTGAGAAGAAATTTACCTTGGCTCGGCGGATGGATCTTGTGCGCTTTGCCAATAGCGAGCGCTGACACCAAATGGGAGCGATGGAGGGTAGGGACGGAGGGACCTGGGAGGCTGGGTCGCTGGGACCGACAGAGAGCCGGTTGCTTTCTTTCGCGACGCCACTACGTGCGGTGGCCTGGTGCTGGTACAGGAGTGTTGTCCGCCGCCGCTAGTTGAGGGGCTCGGGAGCAAGGAGAAGTGTACTGGAGTGCGCCAGTAGAGGGGCGCCACTATGTCTCGCTTATAGTGAGATGTAGTGCAACCCCGTATCAAGCAGCCCCAGAATAGATCGGTTCAGAGGAAACCGAAGGCCTTGAGCGATTTTTTCTTTAGTTTTTCTTCACATTTTGCGTTGTTTTGCTTTATTTCTTACTTTTGCTTATATTTAAAAATATTCTGAATATATCTGTTATAAAAACACACTTTACATACAGAATCGAAAAATATTAATTGCGTATTTCAAAAATGTTAAACATGTATAGAAATATATTTCTAATGTATACAAAAAGTGTACACAATGTGTGAAGAAAACTAGCCATCAAAACATGTCTATGAAAACATGCTAATCATGGATTTAAAAAATGCAAAAAGTGTATAAAATGTTTATCATGTATACAATAACATACAATTGTTTATGCAAAGAGGTAGACATAAAGAAAACATGGTTAAAAAATTAATTATGTATTTAAAAAAATTAAACTTGTATATAAAATTTGTTCCTGATGTATACGAAAAATGTACAATATGTATGCAAGAAAGTAGACTAAAAATATATATTTAAACTTTTTAATCATGCATATGTAAGTTTAAAAATGTATGTATTAAAATGTTCCGGATGTATACAAAAGTATTAAAATGTGGATGAAAAGAGATGACATAAAAAATCAGTTTGAAAGAAAATATTAGTCATTTTTTTAAATGATCAGCGTATACACAAAAAATGTTTCATGTATGATAAATGTTAAGCGTGTATAAATATGTTCCTTTCTGTACTAAAAGAGAAAGAAAAACCCAATGAAAATATAAAAAAAGACTAAGAAAAGCGCAAAACCCAATGAAAACTGAAAAGAGATCAAAGGAAACAAAAGACAAATAAAACCGAAGAAAACCCGTGCAAAAGAATGGAAACATGTATTGTATTTGTTTTATTTTTTTACTTTTGCTTTATTTAAAAATATTCTGAATATATCCGTTATAAAAACACACTTTACATATAGAATTGCAAAATATTAATTGCGTATTTGAAAAATGTTAAACATGTAAGGAAATATATTTCTAATGCATACAAAAATTGTACACAATGCGTGAAGAAAACAAGGCATCAAAACATGTCCATGAAAACATGCTAGTCATCAATTTAAAAAATGCAAAAAGTGTATAAAAATGTTTATCATGTATACAATAACATACAATTGTTTATGCAAAAAGGCAGACATAAAGAAAATAATTTTTTTATAAAATAATCATGTATTTAAAAAATATTAAACTTGTATATAAAATTTGTTCCTGATTTATACGAAAAATCTACAATATGTATGCAAGAAAGTAGACTAAAAATATATATTTAAACTTTTTATCATGTATATGTAAGTTTTTAAATGTATGTATTAAAATGTTCTGGATGTATACAAAAGTACTAAAATGTGGATGAAAAGAGATGACATAAAAAAATATGTTTGAATGAAAATATTAGTCATTTTTTTAAATGATCAGCGTGTACACAAAAAATGTTTCATGTATGATAAATGTTAAGCTTGTATAAAAATGTTCCTTTCTGTACTAAAAGAGAATGAAAAAACCAATGAAAACAAAAAAGACTAAGAAAAGCGCAAAATCCAATGAAAACGAAAAGAGAATAGAGGAAACAAAAGACAAATAAAACTGAAAAAAAAACTTTGCAAAAGAATGGAAACATGTATTGTTTTTGCTTTATTTCTTACTTTTGTTTAATTTAAAAATATTCTGAATATATCTGTTATAAAAACACACTTTACATACGGAATTGAAAAATATTTATTGCGTATTTGAAAAATGTTAAACATGTATAGAAATATATTTCTAATGTATACAAAATTGTACACAATGTGTGAAGAAAACTAGGCATCAAAACATGTCCATGAAAACATACTAATCATGAATTCAAAAAATGCAAAAAGTGTATAAAAATGTTTATCAAGTATGCAATAACATACAATTGTTTATGCAACAAGGTAGACATAAAGAAAAAATGTTTAAAAAATTAATCATGTATTTAAAAAATATTAAGCTTGTATATAAAATTTGTTCCTGACGTATACGAAAAATGTACAATATGTATGCACGAAAGTAGACTAAGAAAATATATGTAAACTTTTTAATCATGTATATGTAAGTTTGTAAATGTATGTACTAAAATGTTCTGGATGTATACAAAATATTAAAATGTGGATGAAAAGAGATGACATAAAAAATATGTTTAAAAGAAAATATTAGTCTTTTTTTAAATGATCAGTGTGTACACAAAAAATATTTCATGTATGATAAATGTTAAGCGTGTATAAAAATGTCCCTTTCTGTACTAAAAGAAAGAAAAAACCAATGAAAACAAAAAAGACTAAGAAAAGCGCAAAACCCAATGAAAACTGAAAAGAGAACAAAGGAAACAAAAGACAAATATAACCGAAGAAAGCCCGTGTAAAAGAATGGAAACAGTGAAAATTGAGAAAAAGAACAAAGAAAACAAATAAAACTGATAAAAATATGAGGGTAACAAAAGTTAAACGTAGAAAGAAAAACAAAAACAGTGAAAGCTGAGGACGGAACAACGGGAAAAATTAAAAAAATTAAAAACTTGTGAAAGCCGTGAAAGAAATGAATAAAACTGATGAAAAAACAAAGAAAAATAAAACTAAAATAAACTGGTGAAGAAACAGAGAAACCAAAATAGATCGGCCAGCGGAGACTGAAGGCCTTGAGCGCTTTTTTTTTATTCACATTTTTGCGTTGTTTTTTCATTGTATTTTTGTGCTTTTTATTATTTTTAGAAATATTATGATAAATATGTATAAAAATATTCTGGAGTATAAGAAAATTGTTCAAACTGTATGAAGAAAAGTAGGCATCAAAACATATTTATGAAAGAATATTAATCATGTATTTAATTTTTTAACTGTATATAAAAAATGTTTATGATGCTTACAAAAAAATGTACAATCATTTATGCAAAAAGGTAGATATAAAGAAAATATGTTAAAAATTATTCATCATGTATTTAAAAATATTAAACCTGGACATAGAAAATGTACCTAATTTGTTTTTGGAGCACAAGAAAATGTTCCTGATGTATACAAAAGATATATACAATATGTATACAAGAAAGTAGACATAAAATTTGTTTGTTTAAAAATGTTAATCATGTATTTGAATTTTTTAGACAAATGTATAAAAATGTTTCGTATGTACACAATTTTTTTAAATGCATATGAAAAAAATGGAATAAAAATATAGGTTTGAAACAAAATGTTTACCATGCATTTTAAAAAATTATCAGCATGTGCACAAAAATGTTTCATGTATGATTAATTTTAAGCGTGTATAATAATGTTCCTTTTCTATCTAAAAAGAGAAAGAAGAAAATCAATAATGCCAATAAAGAAGCTAAGAAAAGAAAAAATACAGTGAAAACCGAGAAAAGTAAATAAAGGAAGCAAAAAAAATTAAAACTGAAGGAAACCAATGCAAAAGAATGGAAACTGGGAAAATAGACAAAAAACGAAGATATCGGATGAAAACCACAAAAGAAACAAAAGGTAAACATTGAAAGAAAGAAAAGGAAAATATAGTGAAAGCCGAGAAAGGAACAAAGGAAAACAAAGGAAAAATAAATAAGAAAAGTTAAACTTGTGAAAACCGAGAAAGAAACAAAGAAAACTTGTGAAAAAGCAAATAATACAAAAAACTAAAGATAACTTGTTAAGAAAGAGAGAAACCAAAATGAAAATTAAAAGAAAATGAAAAAGAGAAGAAAAAGGCAAAATAAAAAAGGACCGAACCCGCTAAATAGCGGACCAAGTAACGACGCGCACGAAAATGCTTTAAGCGAGCCGAGCGTATATCTCACTATAAGCGAGATATAGCTTTGGCGTTAGACAAGGGCTTGACCGCTTGAGGCCTTGAGGGATGTGTCCCTATTGTGTGGGCTGGGCTGGGCTAGACTTGTGGCATGTGGGCTTCAATCTGTGTATTTTTTTTCCTTTTCTCGTGAATACGCAAAGCTTGCGTATCTTTTCATTGATAGAAGAATAGAAAATGCGTACAATAGAGGGTACAACACATGACATAAACACACATGAGCATGGAACCCAGAGCAGAGAGGGGGATGCTCAGCCCAAACGGGAAAAAGACGCAACAAAACCCACCAAGCCTAAAACTCGAGAGGCAGACCGAATGAGCACAACATCGAACATCTTCAGAGCCAATACCGGGGACACCGCGAGCAAGCAAGATGACGCCTTCAAGAAGGGAAACGGCATTGTGACGTCGTCGCCATCCGATCCGACGAATCGGACCTAGAGTTTCCCCCGAAGCTCGAAGAGGGGCACGGTGAGAGGCCATGGCAGCACCTCCAACAAGGAAAACGACACCCACGAGTGTCGCCGCTGCCAGCATTGGCAAGCCGAGCATGGATTTCGCCAAGCCTGAGTCCATGCATTCCCATAGCCACCAGGTGAGGAACTGAAGATGAGGAAGCCCGCCCGCCGGTCGATCGCCACCTCATTAGGGAGGAAGGGGTGGGGCTGCATCTGCCGCCGAAAAAAACACGAGCTTTGGAGCCGACATGGCGTGTAGGAGGATGGTGTCGGGGAGGCAGCAAGGTAGAAAGCCGACACAGATGGGTGGGGGTGACGACGGCGCCGTCGGCAAGCCAGGAACCGGAAGGGGAGCGCAGTTCCAAGCTGCCGAGGACGGAGTAGCCAAAACACCGGAGAGCCAGAGATGCTGGAAAGAACGCAGCAACCCAAGCACCGGGCCGAAACCACGCCGGTAGGATGCGGGCATGCCATGGACACCGGAGAACGCAGGTCCGTGACCGCCGGGACCGGAGCGGAGCCGGCAAGGATCCACCGCGAAGCTTCGACCGCTACCAATAAAGACACCGGAGACCTCACACCCGTAGATGTCGGCACCGCAGCTCGGAGGAGACGCCGTCAGAGACGGAGAGTGGCCTGCACGGGGCAGGGCCAAGCCCTCGGCCAGCCCGGCCACCTCCACCCAAGGGCCTTGCGCACGCCCCCCACGAACATCAGCGCGAAGAAGAAGGGCTGCACCGACGGAGGAGGCAAGGGTGGGCGGGAAGGAGCACCAAGGGCGTGACCGCGCCGCCGCGCTGGACAGGCAGGGAAGAGGGCAGCTGTTGGAGGAGGGGAAGGCCGCCGTGCGTCAGATCGGATCTGGGGCGGCAGGGAAGGGGCCTCCGGCGCCAGGGAGACCAAAAAACCGCCCCGCCGCCGCCATCCCCAGGTGCGGCGCGGGTTCCCCGGCCGGCCCTCCGGCAGCGGCGAAGCAGCGGAGGTGATTTTGGCTTGTGGGGAAACCCAGGCATTGGTTGTGGATTTGGATGTGCGATGTCTCTTGATATCTTCCGAATGACGTTCTGTGGTGAAATACATTGAAGTTGGAAAGGGAGGAAGTAACTGGGCCATAGTCAGAGAGATCAACACAAGGAAGGCGAAGTTTAAGTCATGTAATTTTTGTTTCGAGAGTAGGAAGAGCAATTTTGAGGCTCGTAATATAGCCAGATCCTTTTTTTTTCAGTTGACCGCCATGTTTGGCTTGGCACTCCACGTGATCTTGTAATGATCCCTATGAACATCGCAGTTGAATAAAGTAGAGCAATGTTTTTTTTTCCTTAAAACGAATAACACGCGGCTTCAATTACCCATGAAAAAAAACAAGCGCCTTCAATCTATATACGTAATATCTATTATATTTTTTGGCTAGAACCATTGGTATTCCATGGAAACCAAGGGTAACAGTTTTGTCAATTTGGCTGTCATGACTCGTGTACGGCCGTTTAGAATCCACACAAAAACCCCGCAACTAAAAGTAGCTCGTCCTTGGCCGGAGGGCCGAGCCACACACACACAACAAGCCAAAAGCATCAGTCCCGCCAGCCACGCCTTTGGTCATGAGAAGCAGCAACACACGGCAGGCAAACATTTCTATCCCTGTAACATTCCTACGATTTTACTATCCTATAACATTTCTACCGTGCGAACCAAAGGAGACCTTAGCCGGAGGCCGAAGTGCACATCACACGACAACGGCAGCCCTCCCTGCCACGTGTTGAAGCTCGACGGACCGCCTGAGCAGCAACCAGTCAGTCATGTGAGAAGCAGTAACATACGAAGCACTGCTCAAATGACGTCGCGCTCGTTGAATTTACCCATACATGAACGGACACAAGCCAACAAAACCCACGAAGACAACATTTGCTAGACATTGCGTGCACGGCCTGTTGCCCAGAACAACGATTCGTTACCGTCTTTCATCTCACGCTACACCCCGCAGCTACATGGAACGTATTTGGTGAATCGGTGCATTTGGTGCACCAGATCTCTGTATCTCACTTTCTAAACATTGAAGAACTATGAATTTTGTGAGCATGTAAGTATGACACATATCTATTATTGTAGTAGTAGTAGTATAAAATTCCAGATTCAAATTCAAAATACATAGGTTTTTTATTTGAGGGGAAAGCCAGTTTATTCATCATCGTAATCCACATGGTGTGGGATATAGAAACAAAAAAGACAAACATGTTGTGAATAGTAGGTAATGCAACCTGGGCCTTGAATTCAGCCCATTTTCTATATCATCGGTGAATTTTTCTTTTTTGTTTTCCAATGCTATGTTTTCTATTTGGATCTCAAATTTTGTTGTATGACAGATTCTTGTTGGTAGTGCAACATACATTTTTTTAGAATTTTTTGACATTCGTAAACTGGTTTTATTAATTAGGCGCACAGGTAGCACAAGATGGATTTTTTTTTTAGAAAAAAGGTAGCACAAGATGGATGGGTGCACTAGATATTTCCCCACGCACCACAGCCCAATCCCCGATGCCATGTGAGCATATAGTAGAAATTTGAGCCCCACATGTCAGTACGTGAGAGAAAAATAATAGCAAAATAAATTGCCAAATGGAAATTCGACATGTTTTAAAAACTTATTCTGTAAAATCATTCATGCATTTCAAGAAACATGATGAATTTTTTAATACAAGCTGAACCATTTTTAATACATTTCTACAATTTATTATTATTACAAAATATTTTTAACAGACCTTGTCAATTATATTAGTAATTATCTATTCTAAAAAATATAAGGAGTATATACAATAATTGTGCATGCGTGTGGGCCGACACTTTTTTTCCGGTCCACATATTTTTTTTTAAGTTCATGTTTACCTCTCCAAGTTACTCGATAATGAAAATACAACGATGATTTTAAATACACAATAATGGTGTATTAGTAATTACAGTAAATTTTTCTTACATTTCTTTTTATGATGGAAAAAACTAAAACAGAAAAATAATTATAAAACTTGAAAAAAACGTTACTTTTTTAAAGGAAGAAAGGGCATATAAGTGCGCTAATAGTATATAATAACCATTTTCTAAAACCACACAGAACACTCTGCGAGTCCGTGTCTGTGGACCGCAGTGGAGCATTCTGCGAGTCCAAGGACCGTTCTGTTACACGCCCGAGAGTATAAGGACTGTGGGTGTAATTATCTGTTGCATTTGCCCTGAAAACAACGGCCGCAAGCCAACAAGCAGCTCACAGAATATTGAAGGTACGCTTTCGTCCGTCGAGGACCGGGGGATAGATACGCCCTGTACGTGCGCGCGCGCATCGGTCGGCTTTCCAGTCCGTGGGCGTCGGCGCGTGGCATCTCCGGTCGCCTGGCCGAGGGCGCGTCGCCGATCGCCGTCAAGCGCCACCCACGCGCGCTGCGCGGGGATGCTTGTTCGCCGCCGCACCGAGGCCCGACCGACAGCGACGCGCGATTCCGGCGTCGCCCAATCGGCGACGAGCCGCGCGCCTTTCGTCGCCATCGGGCGCGTACGTGCGTGCTAGCTAGTACAATCATTGCGGCTTTTCCCGTGTACCGATCGATCGACCTGCGGTTACATCGCCCCACCGACCGGCCAGCCCGTCCAGCACGGCGTCGAGCCGGCCGGCCGGCCGGTGGAGCACGTCGACCGTGAGGTGATCCGCGCCACTAGCTAGGGCATTATCGTATGTGCACGTACCCATCCGTCGATCGTTGCTAATGCATGCTAGCTAGCTAGGAGCAGTAGACGCGTAGATCGATCGGTGCCCGGCTAGCTAGCTTTACTCCGATCGACGTCGATCGCGCTAGCTGCCCGTGCGTCCAAGCGTGACACTTGCGATCGATGGTGCGAGGCGAACATGACTCGATCGGGGAGCGGCGTCCGGCGCGTGAACGGTGCACGCGGCTACGTCGGGGGTCCCGGCCGCCATGGACGATCTGATAAGATGCATGCCCCGTACGTGCAGTGCAGTGACGACAGACGATTAAACCTCCACGAATCAGAGCCATGGACGACCTGGTAACAGTTTACCCGGGGCTTGTCCGAGCGTCAGTGCCGGATGCCCCACGGCCACGGCTGGCTAACTAACTAACTCACTGACTAACTAACCAACTAAACTGTGCTTGCTTGCTTGCTTGCGCGAGAGACACGGACGACCCCGATCACGATCAACCAGCAGCAAATGTCGACACTCCCACCCAGGAACACGCGTGACACGAGCGCCGCGCCACCTGTCCAGCGGTGCTGATGTCCATCGACCAGCAGCCCCTCCACTCCACCATGGATACGGCGATCGACGTCGGCCTGAACTCGGGTCGTCGTCGTGTTCCTGGTTTGTTAATGTTTGCGTATGTTTCTTGCTCAACGGGTGTCTTTCGGTCTATACGGCACGCTGGTTTCTTTATACGTAGCTGTGTCGTGCACCGTCTTGTGGTCGGGCGACCCGGGTGGCAACGACCAAGACGGTATCTCGCCGTGTCGAGAGCCGCCGTGCACGTGTTGCCATGGCGGTCACCGTGCCCGGTGATCTCGACTCTTCTTTTCATTGTTTCTCAACCCTGGAACTCGGGGAAGCATGGGACACAGGGAACACCAAAGTCTTTAGGCAGGAAACATATACATTGTTTTTCTAATGATCAGTATTGGCGATGGATGGATGCATGGACTGTATTCTAGTGAACTCGGGGAACATGTCGGCCTGTGGCATGACTTCTTTTCCTCCGGAACTCCCCTCTCCTTGTAAACCCTCGTCCTTTCGTGGAACATTTTCTGAAAATGAAAATTCTACGTGAGGAGCAAGCCTCCCCCGCGGTGTTGAAAGTTTCAAAAGAAAATACATCAAAACTTTGTCGTGATGAAGTCAAATTTGCTAGTTCCCCGACGCTGTAGGTGATGGCAACGACGATGTGTACAATGTTAATGTCGGGTCTTCCGCTGATAGGTGATGGCAATGATGATGTGTACACCACCCGCAAAAAAAATTGATGATGTGTACAGTGTTGATGTGGGCTCTTCTGCTTGCATATGTTGAGTTTGTGCTCGTTTTGACCCGGCCACGGACATGCGGTGTTTTTCGACTTGTGCTAGATAGAGTGTTCATTGCATATATATTTTTGATTTACTCTGCATATTAGTTTGTTTTCTGAAATGGGGCCTACATGCATCACTCTGATGCAGAGGCCGGGAATAATCTTTTTTTCTATTTTTTTCTAAAATACGTATAAGCATGTGTATCATATATTTATAAAAAAGAGGGTGGAAGCACCCGTAACCCTTCCACCAGACTTACAGACGAGACTACTCGTGATCTACCCTAAACTTGCCTACCGCCTGCCAACCCTAGAAAATTATTCTCGTACTCTAACTCTATCTCGCCATTTATCCATGTACTTTGCACTTTCACCGCACGTTTGCCCCAAATCGAAGCCACTACACCATCCAGCTCCTCTCCGGGAAACCAGCACAGTTCTTCAAATCTAAAATATACGAGTAATCTGCGGTTTCTTAGAAGATACATCCTGAGAGGTTAGTGGTCGAATGTCGCTGTGTAACAAGATTAGGTATCCGTGACTACACCGGTAAGAGATTTTGTAGTCACATGATGTAATCTATGTGTGGAGCCCTCTTCCTGGAAATCAGCTAGACCACATCTGATGAATGATTATCTCTCTGTCTCTCCCTCTCTAATAGGACAATAGCCACTAGACACTATGATAATTAGGCTAACAAAATAGTGATGACTAGCGGTTACATAAGAAAGAAAATGACCACAATGAAGTCAGTAAGCATAGCTGATATGTTTAGCGAGGTTGATAACCACTCCGAAACCCCTATCTAGCTGCACACGGTTTGAAAACCCTAGCGTCGTTCTCATTAGGAATAGTTCCATTTCCATCTACTGCTGGGAACAGGCAGGAAAGAACATTCCACCACTAGAATTCAGAGGATGGCACGACGCCGATAGCTACCGCTGGTATACAATGCAGCAGCGAGTATTAAACTACGACAAAGCTTATTCTAGGTATTTCATCGCCACTCACAACTCACTGTCATTGGCGCGCAATAATGGACCGTAATCTGTTGTTGTTTAGGCACCTGACTTGTTTATTCTAGATGTTTAGTAAGTGATGTTCTCCGACAATAGATCTGGCGTTGTTTCATTCGTAGACAACGTGGGGCAGCCGGGCTGTTCGGGGGCACTAAAAAAGTACGTAGGTCTCCAGCAATTGAAGCAACCAAGATTTGTGTGCTGGAGCCACAAACCTACAAGAGTAGAAAGGGCATATCTGAGGCGGAATCTGCATCTCGTCACTTGATCCATCTTCCTCCTCCTCTAGAATAGGATATACTTGTTCCTCGATCCGTAATCAAAATGCTCTGGAAAGTAATAGTATCGTTCAGTTCTTGCGCCCCCTCTTGACCACCGCCGGAGGCATCAATCATGCTTTGCACATTGCTTACGTCCCTCAGATCAGATCAGACCAAGTAAATGAAACAAAGCACCGACGGATGAACGGATAGTGTAGGGAAGCAACACACAGTCACCAAGCTGACTTCTCACGAGTCGTTTTCAGGTTTCGTCTAAACAAATCACCGCGCAAGAGCTAAGCTAGCAGCCCTTGGAGCCCACGAGAGGTAGCTGCTGCAGCTAGCAACAGAGATCAGATTATGGTTTTCTTTTTTCTTTTTTCGAAGACACAGAGGTCGGATTGTGTGTGCACCGTCTGCTGTTAGCGAAGGATAAAACGGAGGGAAAGTAAACGCGTAATACGTGCTCCTGATTGGCACCAGAAATGGCCACCAACGATGGCGACATTTCTTCTTCTTACAACAATGCATGTGAAGCGCGTTCCATCATGCCTTGGAGGCTGTTTAGACGACATGCGAAGACGAACTTCTTTTATAGCAGCCTCCATTGTATTTCGCATTCTTCACTCAAACATTTCGATTCATATCAAAATTAAATGTTTCATTCCGTCATTACAAAAGCTAGCATTTTAGGACTTTGCTAGTTGCTGGCGTGTTTTTGTGTGTGTATCTGTATGTGTTCGGTTGGCTGTGTCTTTGTGCATCCTAATTATGCATAGGCCGGATGTATGTTCATTATATTGTATCCTCTTGAATCTTGATGCTTCTTTTGAGTCAATAAAATCCCTTTGTCGATTTTTTTACAAAAGCTACCGTGCATACATTTTTTAATAAGTTGCATGAACAAAATCATCAAAACGACATGTACAAATCACATCGCGTCGGCATCTGCAGCATCCCGTTCACCTTAGGCATCCCCTCCCCCGGCGTGTAAACCGTCCTTTCCTTCGGCATTTGCACTGTCCCCTTCTTTGGTGTTTGCAACTCCCCTTCCTCCGACAATCCTAGAACGTAAATTTGCGCGCCACTGGATCCATGGCGTTTAGATTCAACATCATGAAGGTCATCCAATCACTTGCCAAGTGTGCATCCTTAATTTGGAGTTTACGCGCCTCCATCACTTTCTAACGTTGCCTTCGCTCTTGCATAGAAATGATTCGTCATGATCATCCCAAATTCACAAATCCTCGCTGTAACACAAACATTACAAATCTTGCCAACATTTTTCCATGGTCTAGTCGCGCTCTACCGAACCAATCCAAATACAAGGCAACAGAGGGATTTTTCACCTTGTTGGTGTTTTTGGTCCTAAGTCGAACTGGGAAGGTGTCCGAGTTTCGCTTGCAACACTTGCCGGGGAGGCCAGCACCAGCGAGTGACGGCATAGGGTTTGTCACCCCTGCGCCCGAGCCATCACTGACGGTGGACGAGGTGTTGTCCTAGGCGATGTCACGTGGTCGTCAAGGTACAAGAGGCGCAATGGTCATTGAAGTCGCGAGATCAGAATCCAAGCCGCAGTAATGGGATCAGTGGGTTGAGGTGACATTCATGACGATATCAACGAGGATGAGGGACAGAGGAAGCAGTCTAAAGCATCGCTACGGTGAGAGAGGGGAGGCGACGACGTGGGGCGACAAGAGTTGCATGTGCGGGGAGGAGGATATCGCTCGCGCCAAACCATCTCCGGGATCGAGCACGCATCAGCCGCCAAATATAGAGGTTCACATACTTGATTTGGAGCGAGCTTCAAAAGTTTTGTTGATTGCGCGCGGGATGACGAGTCAGCTAGAACATTCTTTTCTATCAAAACAAATGTGAAATGAAGGTTATTAGAGTTATCGGGCCACTTGGCATATGTACAGTGGTTGATAAGAGAGTTTTATCTTAAGCCTTACATGTAGTTTAGAGATGACAATAAAAGTATCACTATAATGAATTATCTTTTAGCCTTACCTTCAATAACTAGCTATTCCTAAAAATATGGCGAGACATGTGCTAAGAGATCATCTGTTGTATAAGAGAAGACAATTTTTTTTTTATGATTTCTCTTTCCTGCACCTCAACGTTTATCCTACGTGACACTTTTGAGATAGCATCATTGCACGTGCCCTTGGTGAGAAGCTGCTCCTGCCCATCACCGTCACCCGCTAATTGTCGAGATGGGGCTATGTTGTGCGTGAGAATTGGAATCGTGAAAGCCGTTTCGGCTCACCACTATCGAGCCGTCCACCCTCCGGATCGTGTGGCTGAGGTCGCCCGTCCGGTCGGTGCGCCAACCTTTCCGGCGCAATCAACCCGCCGTTTTCCGGAGTCTGCCGGCCCCGACCACGGTCCGGCACACGGCAACGGTGGACTTGACCTGACCTCGCCAACTTTTCAGTAACAGTAGAGGAACACGCGAAGTCACCACGACACGGCGCTGGGCTGCGTTGATCATTCACTCGACCAGGCAGGCCAAACCTAGCTAGCTGTAAAACTGTAGGAGTAGTACTGGAGTACTCCTATACCACTACTACGTGTACTAGTACGTGGCACAGTAACATGGTACTACTACCAAGAGTGCTGTCCTGATATGCAGAGAAGTACTACTGGTACTAGACTAGCAGTAGTACTTGTTGGAAGTTAAAGCTCTGGCTGCTGCGCCCACAATACATCACATCAGCAAAAAAAGGGACCCCAAAGTCTGCTGACTTCCGGACCCACCTGGCTGTGCAACGCTCATGTCGCACCTGAACCTGAGCCGACGGGTCGACGACGGGGCAACGTCGCCGTCGAATCGTCCGGCCAGACGACAGACGCCAACAGTGCTCGCTCCTGGCACGCTCGGGTGACCTCGCTGGCACAACAGCGCTCGAACCAACGGGCCCTGCTCTGCCTGGCCGGGCGAGCCAGTGCACCTTCCAGCACTCTAGGTGGGCCGCCTCTTCGTCCGCCGTCACGGCGTAGTGGATGGGAGGCGCGCTCACCCATTCCTCGGGCCAAACGGGCGGCGGCGGCGACCGCATACGCGTCGGCATGGGCTTGGCCTTGGGCTCGACGAAAGGCGGCAAGAGCAACTTTAATGGGGCGACCCATTTCGTCAGCCCGCATTCGTTTGGGTCGGCGCGGACAAAAATGGTGGCCCAACGCGCCGACCCAAACTCAAATCGTGTCCGTCTGGCGTCGCGCCGACCCATTTCCGGCCCAGAATTGCGCCTGGAATGTGTCGGCGCGGACGCGAAGCGGACGCGACGCGCGTCTCCTCGCCGTCCGCCGTGTCCCTACCTGGCGGCCGTCCAACCGCCACCGGTCGTCTTATTTATGACGACCACCGACAGCGGGCCCACGTGTCAGCCAGTGAAAGCGTCCTTTTTTAACCACGCGTGCGGCGGGGTCGGCCTCATCCACTTCTCCCGTCCACATCTGGCCCCCCACCACTCCCTTTGCTTCCTCGCCGGCGACCGCAAACCCTAGCCATGGGCCTCTTCGGCAGCAGCAATGGCAAGGGTAAGGGCAAGGCACCCCGGCGCCTCGTCCTCCCGTGCTCCCCTTCCCCCTCCTCCTCCACCGGCGGCGACGCGTTTCCGCCCTGGTCGCCAGCGCCTGCACATCCCGGTGCACCAAGCGCGGCGGCACTGGGAGTACAGGCAGCCATTGCTGTACCCCGATGTCACGCTGCCGCACCGTTGGCATCTGGATCCGCAGCGGATCCCGGTGCCGGCGGTTCCTCGTACCCAACGGGCACATGACGACGAGGTGTGCAGGCGCCGCGCGCAGCTCACGCCGGAGCAGCGTCAGCTGCCAGAGTACGCCGCCGACTCCCCCAACTGGGAGGCGTGGTTCGCCCTCGAACACGAGGAGCAACGGCGCTCGGGTGTCGACGCCGCCGACTCCCCCAACTGGGAGGCGTGGTTCGCCCTCGAACACGAGGAGCAACGGCGCTCGGGTGTCGACGCCGTCCCGCCGCCGCTCCCACCGCCGCCCCCGCAGGTAGAGCCAGAGGACATGGAGGCGGAGGCCGAGTACCAAGCCGCCCTCGAGGAGGCCCTGCAGCACGCGCTGGAGGCTAGCCGCCTCGAGGCGGACGCGCACTGGGATGGGCTGGAGCAAGCCCTTGCCCTGTCGGCAGCGGGGGACTCTGTCCACACCCCGCTCTTCGTGCCGCCACCGCCATCGTCGCCGCCCGTCCAGCCCAAGCCGGAGCCGACGCGTAAGCGCTCCCCACCTCCACCCACTTGGCCGGAGGAGGCCTACTCGTGGACGGGTCAGTACCACGAGTGGGTGAGCGCGCCTCCCGTCCACTTCGCCGCGACGCCGGAGGAGGAGGCGGCCCACCTCGAGCGATGGAAGGAGCACTGGCTCCGCCAGGAGCAGGCCGACGGCGAGGAGCAGATGCGCTACGACGCCATGCTCCAACGCGACGCGGAGGCGCTCCGGCTCGAGGAGGAGGAGGAGGAGCGCGCGCGGCTTGCCGCAATGCCGCCGCCCCAGCAGACGCCGGAGGAGGCTGCCCTGGCAGCGTACCAGGCGGCGTTCGGGTGGGCTGGCCCTGCTCCGGTCTTCATCGACCTCACCGACGACGGCGACGTCGACGACAAGGGCAAGAGCAAAACCGACGACGTCTAGGGCAGCGTGCCGGGCGGCAGCAGGCGGCAGCAGACTTTTTTTAATGTTTTTTAGATTTAGGTGGACTTTGGCCGGCGTTTGACCGGCCACTTTATGTTTAATTATGTTTATTTCGTGCAACTTATTTTTTCCACGGCGGCACATTTGGGTCGGCCTCCCCATTGGGCAGTCAAGCCGACCCATTTTAAAATGCGGACGCGCACGTCCGCCTGGCCGACCCAAACGGACAAAAAGCCGACAAAGCGCGCATCCGTTTGGGTCGCCCCGTTGGAGTTGCTCCAACGGCGGCGGCGGCGGGATGAACAAGGGAGCGTGGATGGAGTCCCCCGCCATCAACAAGGCAAGGGCCTGCTGATAACCTGCAAGTGCACATGATTTACTTGTAGTCTTTTCAAAGTAAGAGTATCGATCCCACAGGAAGCACATGAATTAGACTTTTGCCTCTCGTAGAGAACAATGTATTTTTCTGCCTGCAAATAATTGTGGACTTAAAGCAGAGTGGGGGCGAATAAAAAGGATTGTTGAGTAGTGTTTGTAACTTGTAACTAAATAAGACAAAAGGTAAATTAAGTGCAAGGATTGTTATGACTAGTGAAACAGCAGAATAAAAAGGGCACGAGTCCTGAATCCTCATTGGTATGTTTCTAACGCACATATGCATAAGTATATTATATACCGGATACTTGAGTCATTGTTGACGATTATGTTGGGCGGAGCCGGGTACACGTTCTACTCGTGATAGACTTCGTGCCACGCATGCCATCATCATAGTCTCCCCCAGAGGGTCACAACTCATGATAATTAAGGGTTTCCCCGTGGATGCGGCCTCTCTAAGGGTTCTCCGTAATTCCCCGGTCAATTGCAAAGACTAGGAGCGGTAGGCTTTTACTGTCGCCTCGAATTACCCCCCGCGTTCTAAACCTTTACAACGACAGTGATATACTTCCTGGCCATAAGGCACAAATGCTGAGTGGGGCCCCTTCACAATATTCACGAAGTTATTAAATGACGGAAATATGCCCTAGAGGCAATAATAAATTATTTATTTCCTTATATCATGATAAATGTTTATTATTCATGCTAGAATTGTATTAACCGGAAACATAATACATGTGTGAATACATAGACAAACAGAGTGTCACTAGTATGCCTCTACTTGACTAGCTCGTTAATCAAAGATGGTTATGTTTCCTAGCCATAGACATGAGTTGTCATTTGATTAACAGGATCACCTCATTAGGAGAATGACGTGATTGACTTGACCCATTCCGTTAGCTTAGCACTCGATCGTTTAGTATGTTGCTATTGCTTTCTTCATGACTTATACATGTTCCTATGACTATGAGATTATGCAACTCCCGTTTACCGGAGGAACACTTTGTGTGCTACCAAACGTCACAACGTAATTGGGTGATTATAAAGGTGCTCTACAGGTGTCTCCAAAGGTACTTGTTGGGTTGGCGTATTTCGAGATTAGGATTTGTCACTCCGATTGTCGGAGAGGTATCTCTGGGCCCACTCGTTAATGCACATCACTATAAGCCTTGCAAGCATTGTGACTAATGAGTTAGTTGCGGGATGATGTATTACGGAACGAGTAAAGAGACTTGCCGGTAACGAGATTGAACTAGGTATCGAGATACCGACGATCGAATCTCGGGCAAGTAACATACCGATGACAAAGGGAACAACGTATGTTGTTATGCGGTCTGACCGATAAAGATCTTCGTAGAATATGTAGGAACCAATATGAGCATCCAGGTTCCGCTATTGGTTATTGACCGGAGAGGTGTCTCGTTCATGTCTACATAGTTCTCGAACCCGTAGGGTCCGCACGCTTAACGTTATGATGACAGTTATATTATGAGTTTATATGTTTTGATGTACCAAAGGTTGTTCGGAGTCCCGGATGTGATCACAGACATGACGAGGAGTCTCGAAATGGTCGAGACATAAAGATTGATATATTGGACGACTATATTCGGACACCGGAAGTGTTCCGGAGAAGTTTCGGATAAAACCGGAGTGCCGGAGGGGTTACCGGAACCCTCCGGGGAAGTATTGGGCCTTAGTGGGCCTGAGGGGAGAGAGAGGGCAGCAGCCAGGAGGTGGCGCGCCCCCTCCCATGAGGAGTCCGAATTGGACTAGGGGAAGGGGGCGTGGCCCCTCTTTCCCTCTCCCTCTCCCTCTCTTTCCTTCCCCCCCTCTCTTCCTAGTTGGACTAGGAAAGGGGAGTCCTACTCCTACTAGGAGGAGGACTCCCCCCTCTCCTTGGCGCGCCCCAAGGGCAGCCGGCCTCCCCCCTTGCTCCTTTATATACGGGGGCAGGGGGGCACCCCATAGACACAACAATTGATCATTGATCTCTTAGCCGTGTGCGGTGCCCCCTCCACCATATTACACCTCGATAATATCGTCGCGGAGCTTAGGCGAAGCCCTGCGTCGGTAGAACATCATCATCGTCACCACGCCGTCGTGCTGACGAAACTCTCCCTCAACACTCGGCTGGATCGGAGTTTGAGGGACGTCATCGAGCTGAACGTGTGCTGAACTCGGAGGTGCCGTGCGTTCGGTACTTGATCGGTCGGATCGTGAAGACGTACGACTACATCAACCGTGTTGTGTTAACGCTTCCGCTTTCGGTCTACGAGGGTACGTGGACAACACTCTCCCCTCTCGTTGCTATGCATCACCATGATCTTGCGTGTGCGTAGGATTTTTTTTGAAATTACTACGTTCCCCAACAGTGGTATCAGAGCCAGGTTTTATGCATTGATGCTATGCACGAGTAGAACACAAGTGAGTTGTGGGCGATATAAGTCATACTGCTTACCAGCATGTCATACTTTGGTTCGGCGGTATTGTGAGATGAAGCGGCCCGGACCGACATTACGCGTACGCTTACGCGAGACTGGTTTCACCGTTGCGAGCACTCGTTGCTTAAAGGTGACTGGCGGGTGTCTGTCTCTCTCACTTTAGTTGAACCGAGTGTGGCTACGCCCGGTCCTTGCGAAGGTTAAAACAGCACCAACTTGACAAACTATCGTTGTGGTTTTGATGCGTAGGTAAGAACGGTTCTTGCTAAGCCCGTAGCAGCCACGTAAAACTTGCAACAACAAAGTAGAGGACGTCTAACTTGTTTTTGCAGGGCATGTTGTGATGTGATATGGTCAAGACATGATGCTATATTTTATTGTATGAGATGATCATGTTTTGTAACCGAGTTATCGGCAACTGGCAGGAGCCATATGGTTGTCGCTTTATTGTATGCAATGCAATCACCATGTAATTGTTTTACTTTATTACTAAGTGGTAGCGATAGTCGTAAAAGCAATAAGTTGGCGAGACGACAATGATACTACGATGGAGATCAAGGTGTCGCGCCAGTGACGATGGTGATCATGACGGTGCTTCGGAGATGGAGATCACAAGCACAAGATGATGATGGCCATATCATATCACTTTTATTGATTGCATGTGATGTTTATCTTTTATGCATCTTATCTTGCTTTGATTGACGGTAGCATTATAAGATGATCTCTCACTAAAATTTCAAGATAAAAGTGTTCTCCCTGAGTATGCACTGTTGCGAAAGTTCTTCGTGCTGAGACACCACGTGATGATCGGGTGTGATAGGCTCTACGTTCAAATATAACGGGTGCAAAACAGTTGCACACGCAGAATACTCAGGTTAAACTTGACGAGCCTAGCATATGCAGATATGGCCTCGGAACACGGAGACCGAAAGGTCGAGCGTGAATCATATAGTAGATATGATCAACATAGTGATGTTCACCGTTGAAACTACTCCATCTCACGTGATGATCGGACATGGTTTAGTTGATATGGATCACGTGATCACTTAGAGGATTAGAGGGATGTCTATCTAAGTGGGAGTTCTTTAAGTAATATGATTAATTGAACTTAAATTTATCATGAACTTAGTCCTGATAGTATTTTGCAAATTATGTTGTAGATCAATAGCTCGCGTTGTTGCTTCCCTGTGTTTATTTTTGATATGTTCCTAGAGAAAAATTATGTTGAAAGATGTTAGTAGCAAAGATGCGGATTGGATCCGTGATCTGAGGATTATCCTCATTGCTGCACAGAAGAATTATGTCCTTGATGCACCGCTAGGTGACAGACCTATTGCAGGAGCAGATGCAGACGTTATGAACGTTTGGCTAGCTCAATATGATGACTACTTGATAGTTTAGTGCACCATGCTTAACGGCTTAGAATCGGGACTTCAAAGACGTTTTGAACGTCATGGACCATATGAGATGTTCCAGGAGTTGAAGTTAATATTTCAAGCAAATACCCGAGTTGAGAGATATGAAGTCTCCAACAAGTTCTATAGCTAAAAGATGGAGGAGAATAGCTCAAGCAGTGAGCATGTGCTCAGATTGTCTGGGTACTACAATCGCTTGAATCAAGTGGGAGTTAATCTTCCAGATAAAATAGTGATTGACAGAATTCTCTAGTCACCATCACCAAGTTAGTAGAACTTCGCGATGAACTATAGTATGCAAGGGATGACGAAAGTAATTCCCGAGCTCTTCGTGATGCTGAAATCGACGAAGGTAGAAATAAAAAAAAACATCAAGTGTTGATGGTTGACGAGACCACTAGTTTCAAGAAAAGGGCAAAGGGAAGAAGGGGAACTTCAAGAAGAACGGCAAGCAAGTTGCTGCTCAAGTGAAGAAGCCTAAGTCTGGTCCTAAGCCTGAGACTAAGTGCTTCTACTGCAAAGGGACTGGTCACTGGAAGCGGAACTACCCCAACTATTTGGTCGATAAGAAAGATGGCAAAGTGAACAAAGGTATATTAGATATACATGTTATTGATGTGTACTTTACTAGTGTTTATAGCAACCCCTCGGTATTTGATACTGGTTCAGTTGCTAAGAGTAGTAACTCAAAACGGGAGTTGCAGAATAAACAGAGACTAGTAAAAGGCGAGGTGACGATGTGTGTTGGAAGTAGTTCCAAGATTGATATGATCATCATCGCACACTCCCTATACTTTCGGGATTAGTGTTGAAACTAAATAAGTGTTATTTGGTGTTTGCGTTGAGCATGAATATGATTTGATCATGTTTGTTGCAATACGGTTATTCATTTAAATTAGAGAATAATTGTTGTTCTGTTTACATGAATAAAACCTTCTATGGTCATACACCCAATAAAATGGTTTGTTGGATCTCGATCGTAGTGATACACATATTCATAATAATGAAGCCAAAAGATGCAAAGTTAATAATGATAGTGAAACTTATTTGTGGCACTGCCGTTTAGGCCATATTGGTGTAAAGCGCATGAAGAAACACCATACTGATGGGATTTTGGAATCACTTGATGCTTGCGAACCGTGCCTCATGGGCAAGATGACTAAAACGTCGTTCTCCGGAACTATGGAGAGAGCAACAGATTTGTTGGAAATCATACATACAGATGTATGTGGTCCGATGAATATTGAGGCTCGTAGCAGGTATCATTATTTTCTGACCTTCACAGATGATTTGAGCAGATATGGGTATATCTGCTTAATGAAACAGAAGTCTAAAACATTTGAAAAGTTCATATAATTTCAGGTTGAAGTGGAAATCATCGTAACAAGAAAATAAAGTTTCTACGATCTGATCGTGGAGAAGAGTATTTGAGTTACGAGTTTGGCCTTCAGTTAAAACAATGTGAAATAGTTTCACTACTCACGCCACCTGGAACACCACGGTGTAATGGTGTGTCCGAACATCGTAACCGTACTTTATTAGATATGGTGCGATATATGATGTCTCTTACCGATCTACCACTATCGTTTTGGGGTTATGCATTAGAGACAGCTACATTCACGTTAAATAGGGTACCATCTAAATCCGTTGAGACGACATCTTATGAACTGTGGTTTGGCAAGAAACCAAAGTTGTCGTTTCTTAAAGTTTGGGGTTGCGATACTTATATGAAAAAGTTTCATCCTGATAAGCTCAAACCCAAATCGGAGAAATGTGTCTTCATAGGATACCCAAAGGAGACAGTTGGGTACACCTTCTATCACAGATCTGAAGGCAAGACATTCGTTGCTAAGAATGGATCCTTTCTAGAGAAGGAGTTTCTCTAGAAAGAAGTGAGTGGGAGGAAAGTAGAACTTGATGAGGTAATTGTACCTGCTCCCTTATTGGAAAGTAGTTCATCGCAAAAACCAGTTTCTGTGACGCCTATACCAATTAGTGAGGAAGTTAATGATGATGATCATGGAACTTCAGATCAAGTTATTACGAAACCTCGTAGGTAAACCAGAGTGAGATCCACACCAGAGTGGTACGGTAATCCTGTTCTGGAGGTCATGTTATTTGACCATGACGAACCTACGAACTATGAGGAAGCGATGATGAGCCCAGATTCCGCGAAATGGCTTGAGGCCATGAAATCTGACATGAGATCCATATATGAGAACAAAGTATGGACTTTGATTGACTTGCCCAATGATCGGCGAGCCATTGAGATTAAATGGATCTTCAAGAGGAAGACAGACAGTGATAGTAGTGTTACTGTCTACAAAGCTAGACTTGTTGGAAAAAGGTTTTTGACAAAGTTCAAAGTGTTGAATACGATGAGATTTTCTCACTCGCAGCGATGCTTAAGTCTGTCCGAATCATGTTAGCAATTGCCGCATTTTATGAAACCTGGCAAATGGATAAACAAAACTGCATTCCTTAATGGATTCATTAAAGAAGAGTTGTATATGATGCAACCAGGAGGTTTTGTCAATCCTAAAAGTGCTAACAAAATATGCAAAGCTCCAGCGATCCATCTATGGACTGGTGCAAGCATCTCGGAGTTGGAATAAACGCTTTGATAGTGTGATCAAAGCATTTGGTTTTATACAGAATTTTGGAGAAGCCTGTATTTACAAGAAAGTGAGTGGGAGCACTACAGCATTTCTGATAAGTATATGTGAATGACATATTGTTGATCGGAAATAATGTAGAATTATTCTGCAAAGCATAAAGGAGTGGTTGAAAGGAGTTTTTCAAAGAAAGACCTCGGTGAAGCTGCTTACATATTGAGCATCAAGATCTATAGAGATAGATCAAGAAGCTTGATAAGTTTTTTCAATGAGTACATACCTTAACAAGATTTTGAAGTAGTTCAAAATAGAATAGTCAAAGAAAGAGTTCTTGCCTGTGTTACAAGGTGTGAAATTGAGTAAGACTCAAAGCCCGACCACGGCAGAAGATAGAAAGAGAATGAAAGTCATTCCCTATGCCTTGGCCATAGGTTCTATAAAGTATGCCATGCTGTGTACCAGATCTATTATATACCTTACACTGATTTTGGCAAGGGAGTACAATAGTGATCTAGAAGTAGATCACTGGACAGCGGTCAAAATTATCCTTAGTGGAATAAGGATATGTTTCTCGATTATGGAAGTGACAAAAGGTTCGTCGTAAAGGGTTACGTTGATGCAAGTTTTGACACTAATCTAGATGACTCTAAGTCTCGGTCTAGATACATATTAAAAGTGGGAGCAATTAGCTAGAGTAGCTCCGTGCAGAGCATTGTAGACATAGAAATTTGCAAAATACTTACGGATCTGAATGTGACAGACCCGTTGACTAAAATTATCTCACAAAACATGATCACACCTTAGTACTCTTTGGGTGTTAATCACATAGCGATGTGAACTAGATTATTGACTCTAGTAAACCCTTTGGGTGTTGGTCACATGACGATGTGAACTATGGGTGTTAATCACATGGTGATGTGAACTATTGATGTTAAATCACATGGCGATGTGAACTAGATTATTGACTCTAGTGCAAGTGGGAGACTGAAGGAAATATGCCCTAGAGGCAATAATAAAGTATTATTTATTTCCTTATATCATGATAAATGTTTATTATTCATGCTAGAATTGTATTAACCGGAAACATAATACATGTGTGAATACATAGACAAACAGAGTGTCACTAGTATGCCTCTACTTGACTAGCTCGTTAATCAAAGATGGTTATGTTTCCTAGCCATAGACATGAGTTGTCATTTGATTAACGGGATCACCTCATTAGGAGAATGACGTGATTGACTTGACCCATTCCGTTAGCTTAGCACTCGATCGTTTAGTATGTTGCTATTGCTTTCTTCATGACTTATACATGTTCCTATGACTATGAGATTATGCAACTCCCGTTTACCGGAGGAACACTTTGTGTGCTACCAAACGTCACAACGTAACTGGGTGATTATAAAGGTGCTCTACAGGTGTCTCCAAAGGTACTTGTTGGGTTGGCGTATTTCGAGATTAGGGTTTGTCACTCCGATTCTCGGAGAGGTATCTCTGGGCCCACTCGGTAATGCACATCACTATAAGCCTTGCAAGCATTGTGACTAATGAGTTAGTTGCGGGATGATGTATTACGGAACGAGTAAAGAGACTTGCCGGTAACGAGATTGAACTAGGTATCGAGATACCGACGATCGAATCTCGGGCAAGTAACATACCGATGACAAAGGGAACAACGTATGTTGTTATGCGGTCTGACCGATAAAGATCTTCGTAGAACATGTGGGAACCAATATGAGCATCCAGGTTCCGCTATTGGTTATTGACCGGAGAGGTGTCTCGGTCATGTCTACATAGTTCTCGAACCTGTAGGGTCCGCACGCTTAACGTTACGATGACAGTTATATTATGAGTTTATATGTTTTGATGTACCAAAGGTTGTTCGGAGTCCCGGATGTGATCACGGACATGACGAGGAGTCTCGAAATGGTCGAGACATAAAGATTGATATATTGGACGACTATATTCGGACACCGGAAGTGTTCCGGAGAAGTTTCGGATAAAACCGGAGTGCCGGAGGGGTTACCGGAACCCCTCGGGGAAGTATTGGGCCTTAGTGGGCCTGAGGGGAGAGAGAGGGCAGCAGCCAGGAGGTGGCGCGCCCCCTCCCATGAGGAGTCCGAATTGGACTAGGGGAAGGGGGCGCGGCCCCTCTTTCCCTCTCCCTCTCCCTCTCTTTCCTCCCCCCTCTCTCTTCCTAGTTGGACTAGGAAAGGGGAGTCCTACTCCTACTAGGAGGAGGACTCCCCCCCTCTCCTTGGCGCGCCCCAAGGGCAGCTGGCCTCCCCCCTTGCTCCTTTATATACGGGGGCAGGGGGGCACCCCATAGACACAACAATTGATCATTGATCTCTTAGCCGTGTGCGGTGCCCCCTCCACCATATTACACCTCGATAATATCGTCGCGGAGCTTAGGCGAAGCCCTGCGTCGGTAGAACATCATCATCGTCACCACGCCGCCGTGCTGACAAAACTATCCCTCAACACTCGGCTGGATCGGAGTTCGAGGGACGTCATCGAGCTGAACGTGTGCTGAACTCGGAGGTGCCGTGCGTTCGGTACTTGATCGGTCGGATCGTGAAGACGTACGACTACATCAACCGCGTTGTGTTAACGCTTCCGCTTTCGGTCTACGAGGGTACGTGGACAACACTCTCCCCTCTCGTTGCTATGCATCACCTGTTGGAAATATGCCCTAGAGGCAATAATAAATAGGTTATTATTATATTTCCTTGTTCATGATAATCGTTTATTATCCATGCTAGAATTGTATTGATAGGAAACTCAGATACATGTGTGGATACATAGACAACACCATGTCCCTAGTAAGCCTCTAGTTGACTAGCTCGTTGATCAATAGATGGTTACGGTTTCCTGACCATGGACATTGGATGTCGTTGATAACGGGATCACATCATTAGGAGAATGATGTGATGGACAAGACCCAATCCTAAGCCTAGCACAAGATCGTGTAGTTCGTTTGCTCAGAGCTTTTCTAATGTCAAGTATCAGTTCCTTAGACCATGAGATTGTGCAACTCCCGGATACCGTAGGAATGCTTTGGGTGTACCAAACGTCACAACGTAACTGGGTGGCTATAAAGGTGCACTACAGGTATCTCCGAAAGTGTCTGTTGGGTTGGCACGAATCGAGACTGGGATTTGTCACTCCGTGTAAACGGAGAGGTATCTCTGGGCCCACTCGGTAGGACATCATCATAATGTGCACAATGTGACCAAGGAGTTGATCACGGGATGATGTGAGTTACGGAACGAGTAAAGAGACTTGCCGGTAACGAGATTGAACAAGGTATCGGGATACCGACGATCGAATCTCGGGCAAGTAACATATCGATAGACAAAGGGAATTGCATACGGGATTGATTGAATCCCCGACATCGTGGTTCATCCGATGAGATCATCGTGGAACATGTGGGAGCCAACATGGGTATCCAGATCCCGCTGTTGGTTATTGACCGGAGAACGTCTCGGTCATGTCTGCATGGTTCCCGAACCCGTAGGGTCTACACGCTTAAGGTTCGATGACGCTAGGGTTATAGGGAAAGCATGTACGTGGTTACCGAATGTTGTTCGGAGTCCCGGATGAGATCCCGGACGTCACGAGGAGTTCCGGAATGGTCCGGAGGTAAAGATTTATATATGGGAAGTCCTGTTTTGGTCACCGGAAAAGTTTCGGGTGATATCGGTAATGTACCGGGACCACCGGGAGGGTCCCGGGGGTCCACCAAGTGGGGCCACCAGCCCCAGAAGGCTGCGTGGGCCAAGTGTGGGAGGGGACCAGCCCCAGGTGGGCTGGTGCGCCCCCCACCAAGGCCCAAGGCGCATGGGAGAGTGGGAGGGGGCAAACCCTAGGTCCAGATGGGCCTTGAGGCCCACCCTAGTGGCGCCCCCCCTCTCCTCCCCTTGGCCGCCCCCCTTGGATGGGATCTAGGGCTGGCCGCCTCCTCTTGGGGTGGGAACCCTAGAGGGGGCGCAGCCCCCTCCCCCCTATATATAGTTGAGGTTTGGGCTGCCCAAGACACACGAGAACGTCTCTCTTTCGGCACAGCCCTACCCTTCTCCCTCCTCCTCCTCTCCCGCGGTGCTTTCAAAGCCCTGCGGGATTGCCACGCTCCTCCATCACCACCACGCCGTCGTGCTGCTGCTGGATGGAGTCTTCCCCAACCTCTCCCTCTCTCCTTGCTGGATCAAGGCGTGGGAGACGTCACCGGGCTGCACGTGTGTTGAACGCGGAGGCACCGTTCTTCGGTGCTTAGATCGGAATCAACCGCGATCTGAATCGCTACGAGTACGACTCCCTCATCCGCGTTCTTGCAACGCTTCCGCATCGCGATCTACAAGGGTATGTAGATGCACTCCCCTCCCCCTCGTTGCTAGATTACTCCATAGATTGATCTTGGTGATGCGTAGAAAATTTTGAATTTCTGCTACGTTCCCCAACAGTGGCATCATGAGCTAGGTCTATGCGTAGTTTCTATGCACGAGTAGAACACAAAGTAGTTGTGGGCGTAGATGTTGCCAATTCTTCTTGCCGCTACTAGTCTTATCTTGTTTCGGCGGCATTGTGGGATGAAGCGGCCCGGACCGACCTTACACGTACGCTTACGTGAGACAGGTTCCACCGACTGACATGCACTAGTTGCATAAGGTGGCTAGCGGGTGTCTGTCTCTCCCACTTTAGTCGGAACGGATTCGATGAAAAGGGTCCTTATGAAGGGTAAATAGAAATTGGCATATCACGTTGTGGTTTTACGTAGGTAAGAAACGTTCTTGCTAGAAACCTATACAAGCCACGTAAAAACTTGCAACAACAATTAGAGGACGTCTAACTTGTTTTTGCAGGCATGTGCTATGTGATGTGATATGGCCAGAAGATGTGATGAATGATATATGTGATGTATGAGATTGATCATATTCTTGTAATAGGAATCACGACTTGCATGTCGATGAGTATGACAACCGGCAGGAGCCATAGGAGTTGTCTTTATTTTTTGTATGACCTGCGTGTCATTGAATAACGCCATGTAAATTACTTTACTTTATTGCTAAGCGCGTTAGCCATAGAAGTAGAAGTAATCGTTGGCGTGACAACTTCATGAAGACACAATGATGGAGATCATGGTGTCATGCCGGTGACAAAGATGATCATGGTGCCCCGAAGATGGAGATCAAAGGAGCAAAATGATATTGGCCATATCATGTCACTATTTGATTGCATGTGATGTTTATCATGTTATGCATCTTATTTGCTTAGAACGACGGTAGTAAGTAAGATGATCCCTCACTAAAATTTCAAGAGACGTGTTCCCCCTAACTGTGCACCGTTGCGAAGGTTCGTTGTTTCGAAGCACCACGTGATGATCGGGTGTGATAGATTCTAACGTTCGAATACAACGGGTGTTGACGAGCCTAGCATGTACAGACATGGCCTCGGAACACATGCGAAACACTTAGGTTGACTTGACGAGCCTAGCATGTACAGACATGGCCTCGGAACACAAGAGACCGAAAGGTCGAACATGAGTCGTATAGTAGATACGATCAACATGGAGATGTTCACCGATGATGACTAGTCCGTCTCACGTGATGATCGGACACGGCCTAGTTTGACTCGGATCATGTATCACTTAGATGACTAGAGGGATGTCTATCTGAGTGGGAGTTCATTAATAATCAGATGAACTTCATTATCATGAACATAGTCAAAAGGTCTTTGCAAATTATGTCATACGCTTTAGTTCTACTGTTTAAGATATGTTCCTAGAGAAAATTTAGTTGAAAGTTGGTAGTAGCAATTATGCGGACTGGGTCCGTAAACTGAGGATTGTCCTCATTGCTGCACAGAAGGCTTATGTCCTTAATGCACCGCTCGGTGTGCTGAACCTCAGCGTCGTCTGTAGATGTTGCGAAACATCTGACATACACGTTTTGATGACTACGTGATAGTTCAGTGCGTAATGCTAACGGTTTAGAATTGTGGCACCAAAGACGGTTTTTGAAACGTCGCAGAACATATGAGATGTTCCGAAGACTGAAATTGGGATTTCAGACTAGTGCCCACGTCAAGAGGTATGAGACCTCTGACAAGTTTCTTAAGCCTGCAAACTAAGGGAGAAAAGCTCAATCGTTGAGCATGTGCTCAGATTGTCTGAGTACTACAATCGCTTGAATCGAGTGGGAGTTAATCTTCCAGATGAGATAGTGATGGTTCTCCATAGTCACTGCCACCAAGCTATTAGAGCTTCGTGATGAACTATAACATATCAGGGATAGTATGATGATCCTTGAGCAACTCGCGATGTTTGACACCGCGAAAGTAGAAATCAAGAAGGAGCATCAATTGTTGATGGTTAGTAAAACCACTAGTTTCTAGAAGGGCAAGGGCAAAAGGGATACTTCATGAAACAGCAAATCGTTTGCTGCTCTAGTGAAGAATCCCAAGGTTGAACCCAAACCCGAGACTAAGTGCTTCTGTAATGAGGGGAACGGTCACTGAAGCAGTACTACCCTAGATACTTGGTAGATGAGAAGGCAGGCAAGGTCGACAGAAGTATATTGGATATACGTTATATGAATGTGTACTTTACTAGTACTCCTAGCAGCACCAGGGTATTAGATACCGGTTCGGTTGCTAAGTGTTAGTAACTCGAAATAAAAGCTGCGGAATAAACGGAGACTAGCTAAAGGTGAGATGACGATATGTGTTGGAAGTGTTTCCAAGGTTGATGTGATCAAGCATCGCATGCTCCCTCTACCATCGAGATTTGGTGTTTGCGTTGAGCATGATTGGATTATGTTTATCGCAATACGGTTATTCATTTAAGGAGAATAATGGTTACTCTGTTTATTTGAATAATACCTTCAATGGTCTTGCACCTAAAATGAATCTCGATCGTAGTGATACACATGTTCATGCCAAAAGATATAAATAGTAATGATAGTTCCACATACTTGTGGCACTGCCATTTGAGTCATATTGGTATAGAACGCATGAAGAAGCTCCATGTAGATGGATCTTTGGACTCAGTCGTTTTTGAAAAGATTGAGACATGCGAACCATGTCTATTGGTATATATGCATGAAGAAACTCCATGCAGATGGATCGTTTGGACTCACTTGATTTTGAATCACTTGAGACATGCAAATCATACCACATGGGCAAGATGACTGAAAGGCCTCGTTTTCAGTAAGATGGAACAAGAGAGCAACTTATTGGAAGTAATACATTTTGATGTATGCAGTCCAATGAGTGCTGAGGCATGCAGTGGATATCGTTATGTTCTTACTTCACAGATGATTTGAGTAGATGCTGAGTGTATTTACTTGATGAAACACAAGTCTGAATTATTGAAAGGTTCAAGTAATTTCAGAGTGAAGTTGAAGATCGTCGTGACAAGAGGATAAAATGTCTGTGATATGATCATAGAGATGAGTATCTGAGTTACGAGTTTGGCACACAATTAAGACATTGTGGAAAGTGTTTCACAATTAATACCGCCTGGAACACCATAGTGTGATGGTGTGTCCGAACATCATAACTGCACCCTATTGGATATGGTGCATACCATGATGTCTCTTATCGAATTACCACTATCGTTTATGGGTTAGGCATTAGAGACAACCGCATTCACTTTAAAAGGGGCACCACGCAATTCCGTTGAGACGACACCGTTTAGAGAAACCTAAGTTGTCGTTTCTTAAAAGTTTGGGGCTGCGATGCTTATGTGAAAAAGTTTCAGGCTGATAAGCTCGAACCCAAAGCGGATAAATGCATCTTCATAGAATACCCAAAACAGTTGGGTATACCTCCTATTTCAGATCTGGAAGCAAAAGTAATTGCTTCTAGAAACAGGTCCTTTCTCGAGGAAAAGTTTCTCTCGAAAGAATTGAGTGGGAGGATGGTGGAGACTTGATAAGGTTATTGAACCGTCACTTCAACTAGTGTGTAGCAGGGCACAGGAAGTTGTTCCTGTGGCACCTACACCAATTGAAGTGGAAGCTTATGATAGTGATCATGAAACTTCGGATCAAGTCACTACCAAACCTCGTAGGACGACGAGGATGCGTACTACTTCAGAGTAGTACGTGATCCTGTCTTGGAAGTCATGTTGTTGGACAACGATGAACCTACGAGCTATGGAGAAGCGATGGTGGGCCCATATTCCGACAAATGGTTAGAAGCCATGAAATCCGAGATAAATGGATCTTTGAGAAGAAGACGGACGTGGACGGTAATGTTACCGTCTATGAAGCTCGACTTGTGGCAAAGAGTATTTCCACAAGTTCAAGGAGTTGACTACGATGAGATTTTCTCATCCGTAGCGATGCTTAAGTCCGTCGGAATCATGTTAGCATTAGCTGCATTTATGAAATCTGGCAGATGGATGTCAAAACAAGTTTCCTTACCAGTTTTCGTAAGGAAAGGTTGTATGTGATACAATCAGAAAGGTTTTGTCGATCCTAAGGATGCTAAAAGGTATGCTAGCTCCAGCGATCCTTCCATGGACTGGAGCAAGCATCTCGGAGTCAGAATATACGCTTTGATGGAGTGATCAAAGTTTTTGGGTTTATACAAAGTTTGTTAGAAACTTGTATTTACAATAAAGTGAGTGGGAGCGCTACAACATTTCTGATAAGTATATGTGAATGACATATTGTTGATCCGAAATGATGTAAAATTTCTGGAAAGCATAAAGGGTTGTTTGAAAGGAGTTTTTCAAAGGAAGACCTGGATAAAGCTGCTTACATATTGGGCATCAAGATCTATAGAGATAGATCAAGACGCCTGATGATACTTTCAAAGAACGCACACCTTGACATGATTTTGAAAGAGTTCAAAATAGATCAGCAAAGAAGGAGTTCTTGGCTGTGTTACAAGGTGTGAGTATTGAGTAAGACTCAAGACCTGACCACAGCAGAAGAGAGAGAAAGGACGAAGGTCGTCCCCTATGCTTCAGACGTAGGCTCTACAGTATGCTATGCTGTGTACCGCACATGAAGTGTGCCTTGCCATGAGTTGGTCAAGGGGTACAATAGTGATCCGGGAATGGATCACATGACAGCGGTCGAACTTATCCTTAGTATCTAGTGGACTAAGGAATTTTCTCGATTATGGAGGTGAAAAGGAGTTCGTCGTAAAGGGTTACGTCGATGCGAACTTTGACACTAATCCGGATGACTCTGAGTAGTAAACCGGATTCGTATAGTAGAGCAATTATTTGAAATGGCTCCAAATAGCGCGTGGTAGCATCCACAAGATGACATAGATATTCGTAAAGCACACACGGATCTGAAAGGTTCAGACCCGTTGACTAATAACCTCTCTCACAAGCATAACATGATCAAACCAGAACTCATTGAGTGTTAATCACATAGTGATGTGAACTAGATTGTTGACTCTAGTAAACTCTTTGGATGTTGGTCACATGGTGATGTGACCTGTCAGTGTTAATCACATGGTGATGTGAACTAGATTATTGACTCTAGTGCAAGTGGGAGACTGTTGGAAATATGCCCTAGAGGCAATAATAAATAGGTTATTATTATATTTCCTTGTTCATGATAATCGTTTATTATCCATGCTAGAATTGTATTGATAGGAAACTCAGATACATGTGTGGATACATAGACAACACCATGTCCCTAGTAAGCCTCTAGTTGACTAGCTCGTTGATCAATAGATGGTTACGGTTTCCTGACCATGGACATTGGATGTCGTTGATAACGGGATCACATCATTAGGAGAATGATGTGATGGACAAGACCCAATCCTAAGCCTAGCACAAGATCGTGTAGTTCGTTTGCTCAGAGCTTTTCTAATGTCAAGTATCATTTCCTTAGACCATGAGATTGTGCAACTCCCGGATACCGTAGGAATGCTTTGGGTGTACCAAACGTCACAACGTAACTGGGTGGCTATAAAGGTGCACTACAGGTATCTCCGAAAGTGTCTGTTGGGTTGGCACGAATCGAGACTGGGATTTGTCACTCCGTGTAAACGGAGAGGTATCTCTGGGCCCACTCGGTAGGACATCATCATAATGTGCACAATGTGACCAAGGAGTTGATCACGGGATGATGTGAGTTACGGAACGAGTAAAGAGACTTGCCGGTAACGAGATTGAACAAGGTATCGGGATACCGACGATCGAATCTCGGGCAAGTAACATACCGATAGACAAAGGGAATTGCATACGGGATTGATTGAATCCCCGACATCGTGGTTCATCCGATGAGATCATCGTGGAACATGTGGGAGCCAACATGGGTATCCAGATCCCGCTGTTGGTTATTGACCGGAGAACGTCTCGGTCATGTCTGCATGGTTCCCGAACCCGTAGGGTCTACACGCTTAAGGTTCGATGACGCTAGGGTTATAGGGAAAGCATGTACGTGGTTACCGAATGTTGTTCGGAGTCCCGGATGAGATCCCGGACGTCACGAGGAGTTCCGGAATGGTCCGGAGGTAAAGATTTATATATGGGAAGTCCTGTTTTGGTCACCGGAAAAGTTTCGGGTGATATCGGTAATGTACCGGGACCACCGGGAGGGTCCCGGGGGTCCACCAAGTGGGGCCACCAGCCCCAGAAGGCTGCGTGGGCCAAGTGTGGGAGGGGACCAGCCCCAGGTGGGCTGGTGCGCCCCCCACCAAGGCCCAAGGCGCATGGGAGAGTGGGAGGGGGCAAACCCTAGGTCCAGATGGGCCTTGAGGCCCACCCTAGTGGCGCCCCCCCTCTCCTCCCCTTGGCCGCCCCCCTTGGATGGGATCTAGGGCTGGCCGCCTCCTCTTGGGGTGGGAACCCTAGAGGGGGGCGCAGCCCCCTCCCCCCTATATATAGTTGAGGTTTGGGCTGCCCAAGACACACGAGAACGTCTCTCTTTCGGCGCAGCCCTACCCCTCTCCCTCCTCCTCCTCTCCCGCGGTGCTTGGCGAAGCCCTGCGGGATTGCCATGCTCCTCCATCACCACCACGCCGTCGTGCTGCTGCTGGATGGAGTCTTCCCCAACCTCTCCCTCTCTCCTTGCTGGATCAAGGCATGGGAGACGTCACCGGGCTGCATATGTGTTGAACGCGGAGGCACCGTTCTTCGGTGCTTAGATCGGAATCAACCGTGATCTGAATCGCTACGAGTACGACTCCCTCATCCGTGTTCTTGCAACGCTTCCGCATCGCGATCTACAAGGGTATGTAGATGCACTCCCCTTCCCCTCGTTGCTAGATTACTCCATAGATTGATCTTGGTGATGCGTAGAAAATTTTGAATTTCTGCTACGTTCCCCAACATCACCATGATCTTGCGTGTGCGTAGGATTTTTTTTTGAAATTACTACGTTCCCCAACATTAAACTAAGCATTCAACAGAGGATCTCATATCCACAACAAATGCTTCAGATCCTACACTGGTACTTGTGAGCTGCTATGGGATTTTCTCGAAGAGGAGAGGATGATGCAGTACATTAGAGATAAGTATTTCCACAGTTAAGAACCAATGTTATCAATCCAGTAGGAAAATCATGCAAAGCCTCATGAACAGCACATGCACACAAAAAAGCAAATACTTGCACCCAACGCAAACAAGGGGGTTGTCAATCCCCTCGCTAGTTACTTGCAAGGATTAAATCTCATAGTGGTAGGTAATAAAATAAATTGTAAAACAAAATAAAAGATATAAAATTGCAGCAAGGTATTTTTTGTGTTTTTATATATGATAAAAGTAGACCCAGGGGCCATAGTTTTCACTAGAGGCTTCTCTCTCGAGCACATAGCATACGGTGGGTGAACAAATTACTATTGCGCAATTGATAGAAAAGCGCATAGTTATGACAATATTGAAGGCAATGATCATGTATATAGGCACCACGTTCGAGACAAGTAGACCGACTCCTGCCTCCATCTACTACTATTAATCCACCCATCGACCATTATCCAGCATGCATCTAGGGTATTAAAGATAAAACAGAGTAACGCCTTAGGCAAGATGACATGATGTAGACAAAGTAAACTCAATCAATATGAATAAACCCCGTCGTTTTATCCTTAATGGCAACAATACAAATACGTGTCTTGTCCCCAACTTTGTCTCTGGGATAGAGCACCGCAAGATAGAACTCATTACAAAGCAGCTCTCTCATTGCAAGATAAATCAATCTAGTTGGTCAAACTAAACAGATAGATCAGAGAGAAATACAAAGCTATAACAATCATGCATAAAACAGTTCAGAGAAGACTCAATTAATATTCATAAATATTCAGATCATAAACCCACAATTCATCGGATCCCAACAAACACACCGCAAAAGAAGATTACATCCGATAGAACTCCAAGAACATCGAGGAGAACATTGTATTGAAGATCAAAGAGAGAGAGATAAGCCATCTGGCTACTAGTTATGGACCCGTAGGTATGTGGTGAGCTAATCACGCATCATCGGTAGGGCAACAAGGATGATGTAGAAGCCCTCCATGATCGATTCCCCCTCCGACAGAGAATCGAAAAAGGCCTCCAGATGGGATAGCGGAAGAACAGAAACTTGCAGCAGCGGAAAAAGTGTTTCGGGTGGCTCTCTGGTATACGGGGAATATTCACGAATTTATAGAGGCGGAATTAGGTCAAGAGGTGCCACGAGGGGTCCACAAGCTCAAGGGGCGCCCCCGGGGCACGCCTGGTCAGCTTGTCGCTCCCTCGTGGCTCTTCTGGTCTTCTCCCGAGCCTTCGAGGGTCCCTTCTGTTTCAGAAAAAATCACCGTAAAGTTTCATCATGTTTGGACTCCATTTGATATTGATTTTATGAAAAGCCAAAAACAACCAAAAAATAGCAACTGGCGCTAGGCACCAGGTTAATAGGTTAGTCCCAAAAAATGATATAAAATATCATATAAATGCATATAAAACATCCAAGATTGATACTATAATAGCATGGAACAATAAGAAATTATAGATAACATTGGAGACGTATCAAGCATCCCCAAGCTTAATTCCTGCTCGTCCTTGAGTAGGTAAATGATAAAAAATAGAATTTTTGATGTGGAATGCTACCTAACATGTCTATCATGTAATCTTTCTTTTATGGTATGAATATTAAGATCCGAATGATTCAAAGCAATAGTTTATAATTTGACATAAAGACATCAATACTCGGGCATACCAACAAACAATCATGCTTTTTAAAATAAAAATGTTAAAGAACGCTATCCCTAAAAAATCATATAGCCTTGTCATGCTCCATCTTCTTAACACAAAATATAAATGTACTACCCCGGTGTCAGCGAAGCAATTGGTTCATACTTTTTAACGCGCTTTAGCTTTTTCAACCCCCACGCAATACATGAGCGCAAGCCATGGACATGGCACTATGGGTGTGGAATAGAATGCGGTGGTAGAGATGAATAAGGAGAAGACAAAAAAGAAAGATAGTCGCACATCGATGCGGCTAGTCAATGGGCTATGGAGATGCCCATCAATTGATGTCAATGAGAGGAGTAGGGATTGCCATGCAACGGATGCACTAAGAGCTATAAGTGTATGGAAGCTCAAACTGAAAACTAAGTGGGCGTGCATACAACTTGCTTGCTCATGAAGACCTTGGGCATTTGAGGAAGCCCATCATCGGAATATACAAGCCAAGTTCTATAATGAAAAATTCCCACTAGTATATTAAAGTGACAACATAGGAGGCTCTCTATATGAAAAACATGGTGCTACTTTGAAGCACAAGTGTGGAAAAGGATAGTAACATTGCCCCTTCTCTCTTCTTCTCTCATTTTTTAATTTATTTCCTCACTGGGACAATGCTCTAATAATGATGATCACCACACTTCTATTTACTTACAACTCAATATTACAACTCGATAAAACTGGAACATATGAATCTATAGGAATGCATATAAAACATCCAAGATTGATACTATAATAGCATGGAACAATAAAAAATTATAGATACGTTGGAGACATATCATACACATACCAAGGTTCATCCATATCCCCGAGAACTTGGGGTCTACTCACACATGAGGGAAACAAACATCATGACAATGGTAATGGAATACATGGATGAGTTATTCAAATGATACACCGAAGTATCCACTAGGGTTCTTGATGCTGTAGATGATAAGGACGTGGATGATGATGATGGTGAAGTGGATGATGATGATGATGACAGTGATGATGTTGTCCTCTTTTGCGGTGAGAAGGATCCCCTCCTTCTCCTTGCTAGTCCTTCCTCCGGATGAACTCCGGAGGCTAGGGTTATGTCTTCTGGATGAGTTCTGGTGTCTCTGGGTGTCTGATCCACGATCCAATTCGACGGGGTGAAAATACTTGATCCAGCGGTGGTGCTTCTTCTTGAGCTTGCATTGATTTTTCCCTTGAAGAGGAAAGGGTGATGCAACAAAGTAGATATAAGTATTTCTCTTAGTTAGATAACCAAGGTATTGATACGTCTCCAACGTATCTATAATTTATGAAGTATTCATGCTATTATATTATCCATCTTAGATGTTTTATATGCTATTTTATATGATTTTTGGGACTAACCTATTAACCTAGAGCCCAGTGCCAATTTTTGTTTTTTTCCTTGTTTTTGAGTTTTACAGAAAAGGAATACCAAACGGAGTCCAATTGACGTGCCAATTTTTGACGATTTTTTATGGACCAAAAGAAGCCCCCGAAGTAAAAGAGTTGGGCCAGAAGAGTCCCGAGCTGTCCACGAGGGTGGAGGGCCGCCCTACCCCCCTGGGCATGGGCCCCTATCTCGTGGACAACTCGGAGACCCCCCTGACGTGAAACCAACGCAAAAAATTCCTATAAATACAGAAACCTCCAGAAAATAACCTAGATCGGAAGTTCCGCCGCCGCAAGCCTCTGTAGCCACGAGAAATCAATCTAGGCCCTCTCTGGCACCCTGCCGGAGGGGGACATCACCACCGGAGGCCATGGAGGAGGATCCCGGAGGGGCCATCAACGCCATGAAGGCCAAGATCCAGAAGGAGAACCTCTCCCCATCCAGGGGGAGGCCATGGAGGAGGAAGAACAAGGGGGAGAACCTCTCCTCCTCTCTCTCGGTGGCGCTGGAGTGCCATTGGGAGGGGAATCATCGCCACGGTGATCGTCTTCATCAACATCGCCATCATCATCACCATCGTCATCTATTTTACGCGGTCCACTCTCCCGCACCCCGCTGTAACCCCTACTTGAACATGGTGCTTTATGCCACATATTATGATCCAATGATGTGTTGCCATCCTATGATGTTTTGAGTAGATATCATTTGTCTTTGGGTTGATTGATGATCTAGATTGGTACGAGTTGTATGTTTTATTTTGGTGCTGTCCTACTGTGCCCTCCGTGTCGCGCAAGCGTGAGGGATTCCCGGTGTAGGGTGTTGCAATACGTTCATGATTCGCTTATAGTGGGTTGCTTGAGTGACAGAAGCATAAACCCGGGTAAGGGGGTTGTGGCGTATGGGGTAAAGGGGACTTGATATGTTAATGCTATGGTTGGGTTTTACCTTAATGATCTTTAGTAGTTGCGGATGCTTGCTAGAGTTCCAATCATAAGTGCATATGATCCAAGAAGAGAAAGTATGTTAGCTTATGCCTCTCCCTCATATGAAATTGAAATGACGACTACCGGTCTTGTTAACAATTGCCTAGGATAATTCCGCACACCAGCCCATCATTATTCCACACTCGCTATTTATAATATTTAGTAATATATTCTAACTTTATGATAACAGAACCTACTTTAATGTTTTAGCTCTCCGATATCATGCAAAGTTATCCTCTTCATACCCACAACGTAGTTTTATTTCTTGTTTCTAGTTGGAAGCAAACGTCCGGTGTACGTAGAGTCGTATTAGTGGCAGATAGGACTTGAGAGAATATTGATCTTACCTTTAGCTCCTTGTGGGTTCGACACTCCATACTTATCACTTCCACCATTGGGAATTTCTATGATGATTCCCTGCACTTGGGGATTATCAAGCTGTTTTCTGGCGCCGTTGCCGGGGAGCAATAACGTGGGGTTGATATTTTCGTGTATGCTTGTTTGCTTTCTTCACTAAGTAGTTTTTGTTTTTCCTTCTTAGTTTTTATTAGTTGTGGGTGAAACATAAAAAAAATTAAAAGAATAAAAATACAAAAAAATTTACTTGCCTCTCATGCCTAAAAAGTTTTTTCAATAAGAGAAGTGATTGGAAGGTTATGCATTGGAGAAGTGAGGGTCGACCTTGAACACTTGTGTTCATGCTCATGGAAACAATGTAAAAAATTTCATGGAAGCTTCTCTGAAAATAATTACCCCCTTGTATATATCCATTGTATTATAAAAATAATGTGCCTAGCTTTGGTTTTAGGATGATTAGATTGCTTGTTTACTTTGTGCAGTACAAAAACAGAAACTTTGGCTGTAGCGCGTGAACTTACATTTTTTACTGGAAAGTCAAATGGGTCTGAAAATTTTTGAACATTACTTCTGTACAAATTGTTTAAATTGTCATATTTTTTTTATAATTTTGTGGAGTTACAGAAGTTTACTAAACTCCCAGATTACTACAGACTGTCCTGTTTTTGACAGATTCTGTTTTTCGTGTGTTGTTTGCTTATTTTGATGAATCTATGGGTAGTATAGGGGGGTATGAACCATGGTGAAGTTGGAATACAGTAGATATAGTTCTAATATGAATTTGTAATAAGTTTGCAACAGTACCTAAAGGTAGTGATTTGCTTTATTATACTAACGGATCTCACAAAGTTTTTGTTAAAGTTTTGTGTGGATGAAGTGTTCGAAGATCGAGGAGCTATCAATATGAGAAGAATAAAGAGAGGCAATAGTTCAAGCTTGGGGATGCCCAAGGCACCCCAAGTAAATATTTCAAGGATACTCAAGCATCTAAGCTTGGGGATGCCCCGGTTGGCATCCCATCTCTCTTCTTCAACAATTATCGGTACACCTCGGTTTTTGTTTTGTTCACATGATTTGTGTCCTTTCTGTTTTTGTTTTTCCTTTAAGAACCATGCTAGTATGAGATAGCCCTTCATTTATTTATATAATACTTCATGTGCTTCAGTTATACCTTTTAAGTATGATCTTATAGATTGGTCTTTGTGCTTCACTTAAATCTTTTTGAGTATAGTTTTCTAGAATGCTTCGTGTGCTTCACTTATATATTTTGAGCTTGGGTATTGGTTAGTCTATATTAATTGTAGAATGATCCATAAACTTCACTTATATCTTTTGGATTATGAATAATACTATCATCTAAAGTGGATTTGGAAGAGTGTCAACTTTAGGAATTAGTGATCCCACTATTCCGAATGAGAAGAATTTTGCTTATGTGGAGAGTAGTAAAATTTCTATGCTTGTAGATCATGAAAAGAATGCTTTATGTGATGGTTATATTGTTGAACCCATTCATGATGCTCCTGAAAATTATTATGAGGGAGGAATACATGCTTGTAGGGAGTTGCAATAATATCAAGTTTCCTCTCTATGTGCTTAAAGTTTTGAAGTTATACTTGTTTTGCCTTCCTATGCTAGTTGATTCTTGTTCCTATAAATTATGTGCTCACAAAATCCCTAGGCATAGGAAGTGGGTTAGATTTAAATGTGTTAGTCATATTCTTCATGATGCTCTCTTTATGTTTCAATTCCTATCTTTTATGTGAGCATCATTGAAATCATCATGCCTAGCTAAAAGGCATTAAAGAAAAGCGCTTGTTGGGAGACAACCCAATATTTACCCTTAATGTTTTTGTGTGTTTACATGATTAATCTACTGTATTAATCATGTTTTATAGCTTTTGTTTCAATAAAGTGCCAAGTAAGACCTTTGGAAAGACTTGGGTGAAAGTTAATGTGATCTTGCTGTAAAAAACAGAAACTTTGCGCTCACGGGATTAGCTGTCATTTTTTTACAGAAGAGTGCTTTTGAGTTGATTCTTTTTGCATAAGATTAATAGACAAATTCCTCACGTCCACCAATTTATTTCATAATTTTTGTAGTAGCAGAAGTATGGTTTCTGTTCAGATCATTACAGACTGTTCTGTTTCTGACAGATTCTGTTTTCATTGCATAGTTTGCTTGTTTTCTAGTTTCTATGGCTTATATTTCTCAATATAAATTGTAGAAATGATATGGTACAGTAGTAATTGTGTGATAACAATTATGAACCTTGTCTTTGACAGTACCAAGGTGAATGGTTTACTCTTTATCATACTAACCTATCTCACGAAGTTCCGTTAAGTTTTGTGTGATTGAAGTTTTCAAGCTTTGGGTGAGATATCGATATGAGGAGAATAAGGAGTGGAAATACCATAATCTTGGGGATGCCCAAGGCACCCCAAGTTAATATTCAAGGAAGACTCAAGCGCCTAAGCTTGGGGATGCCCCGGAAGGCATCCCCTCTTTCGTCTTCAAAACTATCGGTATACCTTACTCGGAGCTATATTTTTATTCGTCACATGATACGTGTTTTGCTTGGAGCGTATTTTCAATTTTACTTTCTGTTTGAATAAAATCATTGGATCTGAAATCTTGAATGAAAAAGAATCCTCCCATGGCTAGTTAATTATTTGACTACTCAGTGTTCTTCACTTATATCTTTTTGGAGTAGTTTGTCATTTACTCACGTGCTTCGCATATATCCTATGAGTAAATGGTTGAATGAATTGAATATCATAAATCTGAATTTATATACGTTTCATATGCTTATAACATGGGGATTAATGACTTCACACATAATAAGTATAGATAGTAAACTTATTGAAAGTTAGCAAACACAGAATTGGTCACTTGAACAATTCATGAAAGAATATTGAAGGAAGAGAGATTTCACATATAAATATACTATCTTGGACATATTTTGTAATTGTGAGCACTCATGAAAATATGACATGCTAAAAAGTTGATGTTGGACACGGAAGACAACTTAATGGGTTATGTTTTCCTATATCTGAAATGTTATATTGTCTTGGATCATCCAACATGTTGAGCTTGCCTTTCCCTCTCATGCTAGCCAAATTCTTTGCACCAAGTAGAGATACTACTTGTGCTTCCAAACATTCCTTAACCCAGTTTTGCCATGAGAGTCCACCTTACCTACCTATGGATTGAGTAAGATCCTTCAAGTAAGTTGTCATCGGTGCATGCAATAAAAAATTGCTCCTTAAATATGTATGATCTATTAGTGCGAAGAAAATAAGCTTTATACGAACTTGTGATAGGGAAGAAATAAAAGCAACGGACTGCATAATAAAGGTCTTTATCACAAGAGGTAATATAAAGTGACGTTCTTTTGCATTAAGATTTTGTGCATCCAACCATAAAAGCGCATGACAACCTCTGCTTCCCTCTGCGAAGGGCCTATCTTTTACTTTTATCTTCTACCCTTATACAAGAGTCATGGTGATCATCACCTTTCCTTTTTACACTTTTTCCTTTGGCAAGCACTTTGTGTTGGAGCGATCCGTATATATATATATATATATATATATATATATATATATATATATATATATATATCCACTTGGATGTAGGTTTTCATAAAGTATTATTGTTGACATTACCCTTGAGGTAAAAGGTTGGGAGGCGAAACTATAAGCCCCTATCTTTCTCTGTGTCCGATTAAAACTTTGAACCCATAAATATCACGTGAGTGTTAGCAATTGTGAAAGATTAAATGATAGTTGAGTATGTGGAGTTTGCTGAATCAAAGCTCTTATGTAGACCCTTCCCAAAATAAGATGAATTGCAATTGTTTGATGACCAAGAGCATGGTCTGTTAGTTTCAAGAAAGTTTATGATCTATACTTTAACATGTGACTAGCTTGTTACTTGATCATGAGAAGTTTTATTAGTTGAGATACTATTATGATATGTAATGATGCTAGAAAAAGTGATTGAAACTATCATTGATCAAACTTGTGCACCTGCTAGCATTCACACTTCATAAATTATTTCTTTTATCATTTACCTACTCGAGGACGAGCAGAAATTAAGCTTGGGGATGCTGATACGTCTCCAACGTATCTATAATTTATGAAGTATTCATGCTATTATATTATCCATCTTAGATGTTTTATATGCATTTATATGCTATTTTATATTATTTTTGGGACTAGCCTATTAACCTAGAGCCCAATGCCAGTTTCTTTTTTCCTTGTTTTTGAGTTTTACAGAAAAGGAATACCAAACGGAGTCCAATTGACGTGCCAATTTTTGACGATTTTTATGGACCAAAAGAAGCCTCCAAAATAAAAGAGTTGGTCCAGAAGAGTCCCGAGCTGTCCACGAGGGTGGAGGGAGCGCCCTACCCCCCTAGGCGTGGGCCCCTATCTCGTGGACAACTCGGAGACCCCCCTGACGTGAAACCAACGCCAAAAAATCCTATAAATACAAAAACCTCCAGAAAATAACTTAGATCGGAAGTTCCACCGCCGGAAGCCTCTGTAGCCACGAGAAATCAATCTAGGCCCTCTCTGGCACCCTGCCGGAGGGGGCCATCATCACCGGAGGCCATGGAGGAGGATCCCGGAGGGGCCATCATCTCCATGAAGGCCAAGATTCAGAGGGAGAACCTCTCCCCATCCAGGGGGGAGGCCATGGAGGAGGAAGAACAAGGGGGAGAACCTCTCCTCCTCTCTCTCGGTGGCGCCGGAGTGCCATCAGGAGGGGAATCATCGCCACGGTGATCGTCTTCATCAACATCACCATCATCATCACCATCGTCATCTATTTTACGTGGTCCACTCTCCCGCGCTGTAACCCCTACTTGAACATGGTGCTTTATGCCACATATTATGATCCAATGATGTGTTGCCATCCTATGATGTTTTGAGTTGATTGATAATCTAGATTGGTACGAGTTGTATGTTTTATTTTGGTGTTGTCCTACTGTGCCCTATGTGTCGCGCAAGCGTGAGGGTTTCCCGCTGTAGGGTGTTGCAATACGTTCATGATTCGCTTATAGTGGGTTGCTTGAGTGACAGAAGCATAAACCCGAGTAAGGGGGTTGTGGCGTATGGGATAAAGGGGACTTGATATGTTAATGCTATGGTTGGGTTTTACCTTAATGATCTTTAGTAGTTGCGGATGCTTGCTAGAGTTCCAATCATAAGTGCATATGATCCAAGAAGAGAAAGTATGTTAGCTTATGCCTCTCCCTCATATGAAATTGCAATGACGACTATCGGTCTTGTTAACAATTGCCTAGGATAATTCCGCACACCGGCCAATCATTATTCCACACTCGCTAATTATAATATTTAGTAATATATTCTAACTTTATGATAATAGAACCTCATTTTATGTTTTAGCTCTCCGATATCATGCAAAGTTATCCTCTTCATACCCACAATATAGTTTTATTTCTCGTTTCTAGTTGGAAGCAAACGTTCAGTGTACGTAGAGTCGTATCAGTGGCAGATAGGACTTGAGAGAATATTGATCTTACCTTTAGCTCCTTGTGGGTTCGACACTCCATACTGTCGGATGTGGGGTTCCGGCAAACCCTTAAGGTTCGAACACTGGGGTGCGCGCGAAGTCTTTCCCTCCTTCCGATCTACGCCCCAGCTCGCTAAGATCTCGCGGACGAACTCGACGAACTCGCAACATAGAAAGACACGAGGTTTATACTGGTTCAGGCCACCGTTGTGGTGTAATACCCTACTCCAGTGTGGTGGTGGTGGATTGCCTCTAGGGCTGATGATGAACAGTACAAGGGAAGAACAACCTCCTGAGGTTGAGGTGTTCTTGTGGCTAGGGTAGGCTCTCGATCGGGTTGGATCAAGCTAAGATGAGATGAGGTGCCATTGTCTACTTTGGTGGCTAGCTCTACTTATATAGGCCCCTGGTCCTCTTCCCAAATATCGAGCGGGAAGGGAGCCAACAACGGCGGGCAAATTTGAAGGGGGACAGCTAGTACAAGCTATCCTGACAAAAGTGGTCTTCGCCTGCGAAAAGCTCTGGTGGTGACGCTGTCTTGGGCTCCACGATGACCTCCATCTTGCCGTCCTCCTGGTCTTGGTCTTGTCGCACCAATATAGCAACCTTTGCCTGATGCCTCGGTACTCCTCGCCTGCGCTGGCCTCCTTAGCACCAAAGAGGAAATAAGGACGCTGCGCGCACTGGCGCCTGCCTGGTGTCGTTCGTCATGGCTCACGTCACGAGGGCCTCGTGAGGTTTTGCCCCGCCTTGATATCTCCGCTCCTCATGAGCCTGCCTGGCTAGGCTACTCCAGAGGAGGTCTTGCGTCATCCGCCTCGCGAGGCTTGGACCCTCGCGAGGGTCTTGGATGCCTTGTTGATGAAGATGGGCCGTACGGCCTGCTTGCTTAGCCACACCGTGGGCTGCAGGCAGGCAAGTGTGGGGACCTCCATTCCCAGAACGCCGACAGTAGCCCCTGGACCCAAGGTGCGCTCGGGCTTGGCTTCGCGGCGAAGCCAAGGGTCAAGTTCGGAGCACCGCGGGCCCCAAAAGCCTGCGGCCTCGGTTGACGCGTGGCGGTTGATTGGACGTGGGCGTCTCCGCTTCTCCACGCTGCCTCGGCAACTGCTTGTCCTGACAAAAGGCTGGCGTGGGTAGTTCTTGCCTTCATTGCTTCTTTATCGCCTCACTCCAGATCCCCTTTCTCGCTCTTCGCCGCCGCTACCTCCAGATCTGCTCCAGCCTTGCTCTGCATCTGCCGCCCATGGCGCCGCGCAAGGTCAAGACTTCCTCGGCACTGGCTTGGTACGAGCCCGCTCTTGAGGCGCCCACCGTCACAGAGAAGAGCCTCGCCTCCGTGCGTCTACTGACGGCGGGGGAGAGCAATGAGTGGGGGAAGACGGAACTCCGGCTTGCTTCCGACGAGCCGGAGCCTGAGGGGAGCACCTTCTTCCCTTTCTTCCCGAGCAGCGTCGCCGTTGGGTTGGTCCCCCTTTCTCCGATTTCTTTTATGAAGTCCTCAACCACTATGGTTTGCAGGCGTTGCATCTCCATCCCAACTCTGTCCTCCTCCTGTCCATCTTCGCCTACTACTGTGAGGCGTACCTAGGTGTGATGCATCTAGAGTATTAAGTTCATAAGAACGGAGTAATGCATTAAGTAAGATGACATGATGTAGAGGGATAAACTCAAGCAATATGATGAAAACCCCATCTCTTTATCCTTCATGGCAACAATACAAATACATGCCTCGCTACCCCTACTTTGTCACTGGGTGAGGACACCGCAAGATTGAACCCAAAACTTGAAGGAAATATGCCCTAGAGGCAATAATAAAGTTCTTATTTATATTTCCTTATATCATGATAAATGTTTATTTTTCATGCTAGAATTGTATTAACCAGAAACTTAGCACATGTGTGAATACATAGACAAACAGAGTGTCCCTAGTGTGCCTCTACTTGACTAGCTCGTTAATCAAAGATGGTTAAGTTTCCTAGCCATAGACATGTGTTGTCATTTGATAAATAGGATCACATCATTAGATTATGATGTGATGGACACGACCCATCCGTTACCTTAGCATTAATGATCATTTAGTTTTATTGCTATTGCTTTCATCATGACTTATACATGTTCCTCTGACTATGAGATTATGCAACTCCCGAATACCGGAGGAACACCTTGTGTGCTATCAAACGTCACAACGTAACTGGGTGATTATAAAGGTGCTCTACAGGTGTCTCCGATGGTGTTTGTTGAGTTGGCATAGATCGAGATTAAGATTTGTCACTCCATGTATCGGAGAGGTATCTCTGGGCCCTCTCGGTAATGCATATCACTATAAGCCTTGCAAGCAATGTGACTAATGAGTTAGTTGTGGGACGATGCATTACGGAATGAGTAAAGAGACTTGCCGGTAACGATATTGAACTAGGTATGAGGATACCGATGATCGAATCTCGGGCAAGTAACATACCGATGACAAAAGGAACAACGTATGTTGTTATGCGGTTTGACCGATAAAGATATTCGTAGAATATGTAGGATCCAAGATGAGCATCCAGGTTCCGCTATTGGTTATTGACCGGAGATGTGTCTCGGTCATGTCTACATCGTTCTCGAACCCGTAGGGTCCGCATGCTTAACGTTCGATGACAATTTGTATTATGAGTTATGTGATTTGATGACCGAAGTTTGTTCGGAGTCCCGGATGAGATCACAGACATGACGAGGAGTCTCGAAATGGTTGAGAGGTAAAGATTCATATATTGGAAGGTTATTTTCAGACACCGGAATGGTTTCGGGAAGTATCGGATAAGTTTCAGAGTACCGGGAGGTTACCGGAACCCCCCGGGGAAGTATTGGGCCTTAATGGCTTTAGTGGAAAGGAGACAAGTGCCGCAAGGGGAGGCAGCGCGCCCCCATGGGCTGGTCCGAATTGGACTAGGAGGGGGCGGCGTCCCCCTCTTTCCTTCTCCCCTCTTCCTCCTTCCCTCTCCCCCTTGTTGGAATAGGAAGGGGGGGGGGGCGAATCCTACTTGGACCGGGAGTCCAAGTAGGAATCCCCCCTTGGCTCCCCCCATGGGTCGGCCTCCTCTCCTCCCCCTTTATATGTGTGGGAGGGGGCACCCCAAAGGACACCAAGTCTTCTCTTAGCCATGTGCGGTGCCCCCCTCCACAGTTACACACCTCGGTCATATCGTCATAGTGCTTAGGCGAAGCCTTGCGTCGGTAACATCATCATCACCGTCGCCACGCCATCGTGCTGACGGAACTCTCCCTCGGTGTCAACTGGATCAAGAGCTCGAGGGACGTCATCGTGCTGAACGTGTGTTGAACACGGAGGTGCCGTACATTCAGTACTTGGATCGGTTGGATCGTGAAGACGTTCGACTACATCAACCGCGTTACTAAACGCTTCCGCTTTCGGTCTACGAGGGTACGTGGACACACTCTCCCCGCTCGTTGCTATGCATCTCCTAGATAGATCTTGCGTGATCGTAGGATTTTTTTTGAAATACTGTGTTTCCCAACAGTGGCATCCGAGCCAGGTCTATGCGTAGATGTTATTTGCATGAGTAGAACACAAAGAGTTGTGGGCGATAATAGTCATACTACTTACCAGCAACGTCTTACTTTGATTCGGTGGTATTGTTGGATGAAGCGGCCCGGACCAACATTACGTGACCATGTTCATGAGACTGGTTCTACCGACGTGCTTCGCACACAGGTGGGTGGCGGGTGTGTGTTTCTCCAACTTTAGTTCAATTGAGTTTGACTACACCTGGTCCTTGTTGAAGGTTAAAACATCACACTTGACGAAAAATCGTTGTGGTTTTGATGCATAGGTAATAATGGTTCTTGCTAGAAGCCCGTAACAGCCACGTAAAACTTGCAACAACAAGGTAGAGGACGTCTAACTTGTTTTTGCAGGGCATGTTGTGATGTGATATGGTCAAGACGTGATGAGATATAAATTGTTGTATGAGATGATCATGTTTTGTAACCGTTATCGGCAACTGGCAGGAGCCTTATGGTTGTCGCTTTATTGTATGAAATGCAATCGCCATGTAATTGCTTTACTTTATCACTAAGCGGTAGCAATAGTCGTAGAAGCAATAGTTGGCGAGACGACAACGATGCTACGATGGAGATCAAGGTGTCAAGCTGGTGACGATGGAGATCATGACGGTGCTTTGGAGATGGAGATCAAAGGCACAAGATGATGATGGCCATATCATGTCACATATTTTGATTGCATGTGATGCTTACCTTTTATGCATCTTATTTTGCTTAGTCTGGCAGTAGCATTATAAGATGATCCCTCACTAAATTTCAAGGTATAAGTGTTCTCCCTGAGTATGCACCGTTGCTACAGTTCGTCGTGCCGAGACACCACGTGATGATCGGGTGTGATAAGCTCTACGTTCACATACAACGGGTGCAAGCCAGTTTTGCACATGCAGAATACTCAGGTTAAACTTGACGAGCCTAGCATATGCAGATATGGCCTCGGAACACTGAGATCGAAAGATCAAACGTGAATCATATAGTAGATATGAACAACATAGTGATGTTCACCATTGAAAACTACTCCATCTCACGTGATGATCGGACATGGTTTAGTTGATTTGGATCACATGATCATTTAGATGACTAGAGGGATGTCTATCTAAGTGGGAGTGCTTAAGTAATATGATTAATTGAACTTTAATTTATCATGAACTTAGTACCTGATAGTATTTTCATGTCTATGTTGTTGTAGATCAATGGCCCGTGCTACCGTTCCCTTGAATTTTAATGCGTTCCTAGAGAAAGCTAAGTTGACAGATGATGGTAGCAATTACATGGACTAGGTCCGTAACTTGAGGATTATCCTCATTGCTGCACAGAAGAATTACGTCCTGGAAGCACCACTAGGTGCAAGACCCGCTACAGGAGCAACTCCGGATGTTATGAACGTCTGGCAGAGCAAAGCTGATGACTACTCGATAGTTCAGTGTGCCATGCTTTACGGCTTAGAATCGGGACTTCAACGACATTTTGAACGTCATGGAGCATATGAGATGTTCCAGGAGTTGAAGTTAATATTTCAAGCAAATGCCCGAATTTAGAGATATGAAGTCTCCAATAAGTTCTATAGCTGCAAGATGGAGGAGAATAGTTCTGTCAGTGAACATATACTCAGAATGTCTGGGTACCACAACCACTTGAACCAACTGGGAGTTAATCTTCCTGATGATAGTGTCATTGACAGAGTTCTTTAATCACCGCCACCAAGCTACAAAAGCTTCGTGATGAACTATAATATGCAAGGGATGGATAAGACAATTCCCGAGCTCTTCGCGATGCTAAAGGCTGCAGAGGTAGAAATCAAGAAGGAGCATCAAGTGTTGATGGTTAACAAGACCACTAGTTTCAAGAAAAAGGGCAAAGGGAAGAAGGCGAACTTCAAGAAGAATGGCAAGCAAGTTGCTGCTCAAGTGAAGAAGCCCAAGTCTGGACCTAAGCCAAGACTGAGTGCTTCTACTACAATGGGACTGGTCACTGGAAGCGGAACTGCCCCAAGTATTTGGTGGATAAGAAGGATGGCAAAGTGAAAGGTATATTTGATATACATGTTATTGATGTGTACCTTACTAATGCTCGTAGTAGCGCCTGGGTATTTGATACTGGTTCTGTTTCTCATATTTGCAATTCGAAACAGGGCCTACGGATTAAACGAAGATTGGCTAAGGACGAGGTGACGATGCACGTGGGAAATGGTTCCAAAGTCGATGTGATCGCCGTCGGCATGCTACCTCTACATCTACCTTGGGGATTAGTTTTAGACCTGAATAATTGTTATTTGGTGCCAGCGTTAAGCATGAACATTTATCTGGATCTTGTTTGATGCGAGACGGTTATTCATTTAAATCAGAGAATAATGGTTGTTCTATTTATATGAGTAATATCTTTTATGGTCATGCACCCTTGATGAGTGGTCTAGTTTTGTTGAATCTTGATTGTAGTGATACACATATTCATAATATTGAAGCGAAAAGATGCAAGGTTAATAATGATAGTGCAACTTATTTGTGGCACTGCCGTTTAGGTCATATTGGTGTAAAGCGCATGAAGAAACTCCATGCTGATGGGCTTTTGGAATCACTTGGTTATGAATCACTTGATGCTAGCGAACCATGCCTCATGGGCAAGATGACTAAGACTCCGTTCTCCGGAACAATGGAGCAAGCAACAAACTTGTTGGAAATAATACATACTGATGTATGCGGTCCGATGAGTGTTGAGGCTCGCGGCGGGTATCGTTATTTTCTGACCTTCACAGATGATTTGAGCAGATATGGGTATATCTACTTGATGAAACGTAAGTCTGAAACATTTGAAAAGTTCAAAAAATTTCAGAGTGAAGTGGAAAATCATCGTAACAAGAAAATAAAATTTCTACGATCTGATCGTGGAGGTGAATATTTGAGTTATGAGTTTGGTCTTCATTTGAAACAATGTGGAATAGTTTCGCAACTCACGCCACTTGGAACACCACAGCGTAATGGTGTGTCCGAACGTCGTAACCGTACTTTATTAGATATGATGCGATCTATGATGTCTCTTATCGATTTACCACTATCGTTTTGGGGTTATGCTTTAGAGACGACTGCATTCACGTTAAATAGGGCACCATCTAAGTCCGTTGAGACGACACCATATGAACTGTGGTTTGGCAAGAAACCTAAGCTGTCGTTTCTTAAAGTTTGGGGCTGCGATGCTTATGTGAAAAAGCTTCAACCTGATAAGCTCGAACCCAAACCGGAGAAATGTGTCTTTATAGGATAACCAAGGGAGACTGTTGGGTACACCTTCTATCATAGATCCGAAGGCAAGATATTCGTTGCTAAGAATGGATCCTTTCTAGAGAAGGAGTTTCTCTCGAAAGAAGTGAGTGGGAGGAAAGTAGAACTTGATGAGGTAATTGTACCTGCTCCCGAATTGGAAAGTAGTTCATCACAGAAATCAGTTCCAGTGATTCCTACACCAATTAGTGAGGAATCTAATGATGATGATCATGAAACTTCAGATGAAGTTACTACCGAACCTCGTAGGTCAACCAGAGTAAGATCCGCACCAGAGTGGTACGGTAATCCTGTTCTGGAGGTCATGTTACTTGACCATGACGAACCTACAAACTATGAGGAAGCGATGATGAGCCCAGATTCCGCGAAATGGCTTGAGGCCATGAAATCTGAGATGGGATCCATGTATGAGAACAAAGTGTGGACTTTGGTTGACTTGCCCGATGATCGGCAAGCCATAGAGAATAAATGGATCTTCAAGAAGAAGACTGACGCTGACGGTAATGTTACTGTCTACAAAGCTCGACTTGTTGCGAAAGGTTTTCGACAAGTTCAAGGAGTTGACTATGATGAGACCTTCTCACCCGTAGCGATGCTTAAGTCTGTCCGAATCATGTTAGCAATTGCCGCATTTTATGATTATGAAATATGGCAAATGGATGTCAAAACTGCATTCCTTAATGGATATCTTAAAGAAGAGTTGTATATGATGCAACCAGAAGGTTTTGTCGATCCAAAAGGTGCTAACAAAGTGTGCAAGCTCCAGTGATCCATTTATGGACTGGTGCAAGCCTCTCGGAGTTGGAATATACGCTTTGATAGTGTGATCAAAGCATATGGTTTTATACAGACTTTTGGAGAAGCCTATATTTACAAGAAAGTGAGTGGGAGCTCTGTAGCATTTCTAATATTATATGTGGATGACATATTGTTGATCGGAAATGATATAGAATTTCTGGATAGCATAAAAGGATACTTGAATAAGAATTTTTCAATGAAATACCTCGGTGAAGCTGCTTATATATTGGGCATCAAGATCTATAGAGATATATCAAGACGCTTAATTGGAATTTCACAAAGCACATACCTTGATAAAGTTTTGAAGAAGTTAAAAATGGATCAGTCAAAGAAAGGGTTCTTGCCTGTGTTACAAGGTGTGAAGTTGAGTCAGACTCAATGCCGACCACTGCAGAAGATAGAGAGAAAATGAAAGTCATTCCCTATGCTTCAGCCATAGGTTCTGTCATGTATGCTATGCTGTGTACCGGACCTGACGTGTGCCTTGCTATAAGTATAGCCGGGAGGTACCAAAGTAATCCAGGAGTGGATCACTGGACAGCGGTCAAGAACATCCAGAAATAGCTGAAAAGGACTAAGGATATGTTTCTCGTTTATGGAGGTGACAAAGAGCTCCTCATAAATGGTTACGTCGATGCAAGCTTTGACATTGATCCAGATGACTCTAAGTTGGAAACCGGATACGTATTTATATTGAATGGTGGAGTTGTTAGTTGGTGCAGTTCCAAGCAAAGTGTCGTGGCGGGATCTACGTGTGAAGTGGAGTACATAGCTGCTTCGGAAGCAGCAAATGAAGGAGTCTGGATGAAGGAGTTCATATCCGATCTAGGTGTCATACCTAGTGCATCGGGACCAATGAAAATCTTTTGTGACAGTACTGAAGCAATAGCCTTGGCGAAGGAATCCAGATTTCACAAGAGAACCAAGCACATCAAGAGACGCTTCAATTCCATCCGCGATCTAGTCAAGGAGGGAGACATAGAAGTTTGCAAAATACATATGGATCTGAATGTTGCAGACTCGTTGACTAAGCCTCATCCACGAGCAAAACATGATCATCACCAAGACTACACGAGTGTTAGAATCATTACTATGTAATCTAGATTATTGACTGTAGTGCAAGTGGGAGACTGAAGGAAATGTGCTCTAGAGGTAATAAGAAAGTTGTTATTTATATTTCCTTATATCTTGATAAATGTTTATTATTCATGCTAGAATTGTATTAACCGGAAACTTAGTACATGTGTGAATACATAGACAAATAGAGTGTCCCTAGTGTGCCTCTACTTGACTAGCTCGTTAATCAAAGATGGTTAAGTTTCCTAGCCATAGACATGTGTTGTCATTTGATAAACGGAATCACATCATTAGAGAATGATGTGATGGACAAGACCCATCCATTATCTTAGCATTAATGATTGTTTAGTTTTATTGCTATTGCTTTCATCATGGCTTATACGTGTTCCTCTGACTATGAGATTATGCAACTCCCGAATACCGGAGGAACACCTTGTGTGCTATCAAAAGTCACAACATAACTGGGTGATTATAAAGATGCTCTATAGGTGTCTCCGATGGTGTTTGTTGAGTTGGCATAGATTGAGATTAGGATTTGTCACTCCGTGTATCGAAGAGGTATCTCTGGGCCCTCTCGGTAATGCACATCACTATAAGCCTTGCAAGCAATGTGACTAATGGGTTAGTTGCGGGATGATGCATTACGGAGCGAGTAAGGAGACTTCCCGGTAACGAGAACTAGGTATGAGGATACCGACGATGGAATCTCGGGCAAGTAACATACCGATGACAAAGGGAACAACATATGTTGTTATGCGGTTTGACCGATAAAGATCTTCATAGAATATGTAGGAGCCAATATGAGCATCCAGGTTCCGCTATTGGTTATTGACCGGAGATGTGTCTTGGTCATGTCTACATAGTTCTCGAACCCGTAGGGTCCGCACGCTTAACGTTCGATGACGATTTGTATTATGAGTTATGTGATTTGATGACCGAAGTTTGTTAGGAGTCCCGGATGATATCACGGACATGATGAGGAGTGTCGAAATGGTCGAGAGGTAAAGATTCATATATTCGAAGGTTATGTTCAGACACCGGAATTGTTTCGGGAAGTATCGGATAAGTTTCGGAGCATCTGGAGGTTACCGGAACCCCCCCGGGGAAGTATTGTGCCTTAATGGGCTTTAGTGGAAAGGAGAGAAGGACCACAAGGGGAGGCAGCGCACCCCCCATGGGCTTGTCCGAATTGGAGTAGGAGGGGGCGGAACCCCCCTCTTTCCTTCTCCCCTCTTCCACCTTCCCTCTCTCCCCCTTGTTGCAATAGGAAGGGGGGGGGGCGAATCCTACTTGGACCGAGAGTCCAAGTAGGACCCCCCTTGGCGCGCCCCCCTTGGGCCGGCCTCCTCTCCTCCCCCCTTTATATGTGTGGGAAGGGGCACCCCAAAGGACACCAAGTCATCTCTTAGCCGTGTGCGGTGCCCCCCTCCACAGTTACACACCTAGGTCATATCATCGTAGTGCTTAGGCGAAGCCCTGCGTCGGTAAGATCATCATCACCGTCGCCACGCCATCATGCTGACGGAACTCTCCCTCGGCCTCAACGTCATTGTGCTAAACGTGTGCTGAACACGGAGGTGCCATACGTTCGGTACTTGGATCGGTTGGATCGTGAAGACGTTCGACTACATCAACCGCGTTACTAAACGCTTCCGCTTTCGGTCTACGAGGGTACATGGACACACTCTCCCCGCTCGTTGCTATGCATCTCCTAGATAGATCTTGCGTGATCGTAGGAATTTTTTTGAAATACTGCGTTCCCCAACAAAACTAAGCACCTCTCCCATTGCAATAAATACTAATCTAGTTGGCCAAACCAAACTGATAATTCGAAGAGAAATACAAAGATATCAAATCATGCATATAAGAATTCAGAGAAGATCCAAATAATATTCATAGATAATCTGATCATAAATCCACAAGTCATCGAATCTCGACAAACACACCGCAAAAGAATAGTACATCGGATAGAACCCCAAGAACATCGAGGAGAACATGGTATTGAAGATCATAGAGAGAGAGGAAGCCTTCTAGCTACTAGCTATGGACCTGCAGGTCTGAGGTAAACTACTCACGCTTCATCGGAAGGGCAATAGGGTTGATGTAGATGCCCTCCATGATCGAATCCCCCTCCGACAGATCGCCGAAAAAGGCCCCAAGATGGGATCTCACTGGAACAGAGGCTTGCAGCGGCGGAAAAGTTTTTTTGTGGACGCTTCTGATGGTTTGGGAATATTTGGGAATTTATAGGCCGAAGAATAGGGTTAGAGGAGCTCTGAGGGACCCACAAGGCAGGGGGCACCCCCCCTGGGGTGCGCCCTGCATCCTTGCCGTCGCCTCAGGACTCCTTTTCCTTGGTCCCCAAGTCCTACGTGTGTCTTCTGGTCCAAGAAAAATCATCGTAAAGTTTTATTCTGTTTGGACTCCGTTTGATATTCCTTTTCTGCGAAACTTAATAAGAAGGAAAAAACAGAAACTGGCACTGGGCTCTGGGTTAATAGGTTAGTCCCAAAAACAATATAAAATAACATATTAATGCATATAAAACATCCAAAACAGATAATATAATAGCATGGAACAATAAAAAGTTATAGATACGTTGGAGACGTATCAAGCATCCCCAAGCTTAATTCCTACTCGTCCTCGAGTAGGTAAATGATAAAAACAAGAATTTTAATGTGAAATGCTACTTAACATATTTATCCATGTAAATTTCTTTATTGTGGCATGAATATTCAGATCCATAAGATTCAAAACAAAAGTTTAATATCAACATAAGAACAATAGTACTTCAAGCATACTAACAAAGCAATCATGTCTTCTCAAAATAACATGGCCAAAGAAAGTTATCGCTACAAAATCATATAGTCTGGCTATGCTCCATCTTCATCACACAAAGTATTAAATCATGCACAACCCCGATGACAAGCCAAGCAATTGGTTCATACTTTTGATGTTCTCAAACTTTTTCAGTTTTCATGCAATACATGAGCGTGAGCCATGGATATAGCACTATAGGTGGAATAGAATATGGTGGTTGTGGAGAAGACAAAAAGAAGGAGATAGTCTCACATCAACTAGGCATATCAACGGGCTATGGAGATGCCCATCAATAGATATCAATGTGAGTAAGTAGGGATTGCCATGCAACAGATGCACTAGAGCTATAAGTGTATGAAAGCTCAAAAGAAACTAAGTGGGTGTGAACCAACTCGCTTGCTCACGAAGACCTAGGGCAATTTGAGGAAGCCCATCATTGGAATATACAAGCCAAGTTATATAATGAAAATTTGCCACTAGTATATGAAAGTTACAATATAGGAGACTCTCTATCATGAAGATCATGGTGCTACTTTGAAGCACAAGTGTGGAAATGGATAGTAACATTGTCCCTTCTCTCGTTTCTCTCATTTTTTCATGGGCTTCTTTGGCCTCTTTTTTTATTTGGGCTTCTTTGGCCTCTTTTATTTTTCATAAAGTCCGGAGACTCATCCCAACTTGTGAGGGAATCATAGCTTCCACCATCCTTTCCTCACATGGGACAATGCTCTAATAATGATGATCATCACACTTTTATTTCCTTACAACTCAAGAACTACAACTCGATACTTAGAACAAAATATGACTCTATATGAATGCCTCCGGTGGTGTACCGGGATGTGCAATGATCTAATGTAGCAAATGACATCAAAAAATGGACAAGCTATAAAAACATCATGCTAGCTATCTTACGATCATGCAAAGCAATATGACAATGATGGTGTGTGTCATAATGAAATGGAACGGTGGATGTTGGATGGCAATATATCTTGGAATGGCTATGGAAATGCGATAATAGGTAGGTATGGTGGCTGTTTTGAGGAAAGTATAAGGTGGGTTTAATGCACCGGCGAGAATTGCGCGGTACTAGAGAGGCTAGCAAAGGTGGAAGGGTGAGAGTGCGTATAATCCATGGACTCAACATTAGTCATAAAGAACTCACATACTTATTGCAAAAGTCTATTAGCTATCAAAACAAAGTACTACACGCATTCTCCTAGGGGGTAGATTTGTAGGAAAAGACCATCGCTCGTCCCCGAACGCCACTCATAAGGAAGACAATCAATAAATAAATCATGCTGCGACTTCATCACATAGCGGTTCACCATACGTGCATGCTATGGGAATCACAAACTTTAACACTAAGTATTTCTACCAATCCATAATTACTTACTAGCATGTCTCATTCCTTTCATATTGTTTTGAGATATAAAAATGGTGATATTAGAGACAATATGCAAGGAATCAAACTTCTCATAGTATTCAATGCACTTAATATGAAAGTTTTTATTATATCCCTCTTGGATGCCCATCATATTAGGACTAAATTCATAACCTAAGCAAATTACCATGCTGTTTAGAGACTCTCAAAATAATATATGTGAAGCAAGAGAGTTCAACAATTTCTATAAAATAAAACCACCACCGTGCTCTAAAAAGATATAAGTGAAGTACTAGAGCACATTGCCTAGCTCAAAAGATATAAGTGAAGCACATAGAATATTCTAATAAATTCACGATTTAAGCGTGTCCCTCTCAAAAGGTGTGTACAACAAGGATGATTGTGGCAAACTAAAAAGCAAAGACTCATATCATACAAGACGATCCAAGCAAAACACATATCATGTGGTGAATAAAAATATAGCCTCATGTAAATTTACCGATGGATTGAAGATGAAAGAGGGGATGCCTTCCGGGGAATCCCCACCTTAGGCACTTGGTTGTCCTTGAATATTACCTCGGGGTGCCTTGGGCATCCCCAATCTTAGGCTCTTGCCATTCCTTATTCCGTAGTCCATCAAATATTTACCCAAAACTTGAAAACTTCACAACACAAAACTCAACAGAAAAATCATGAGATCTGTTAGTATAATAAAATAAATCACCACTTTTGGTACTGTTGTGAACTCATTCTTTATTTATATTGGTGTAATATCTACTGTATTCCAACTTCTCCATGGTTCATACCCCCCGATACTACCCATAGATTCATGAAAATAAGCAAACAACACATAGAAAACAGAATCTGTCAAAAACAGAATAGTCTGTAGTAATCTGTAAAATTCGAATTCTTCTGTAACTCCAAAAATTCTGAAAAATTAGGAAAACAAAGGAAATTTGTATATAAATCTTGTGTAGGAAAATCAGGATAATATCACGCTTCTGTGATTTTTAACAATTCTGGCAATGGGCGCAAAAGTTTCTGTTTTTCAGCAAGATCAAATCAACGATATACCAAAGTATCCCAAAGGCTTTACTTGGCTCAAACACTAAATTAAACACCAAAACACAATTACTACAGAGGTAATAATGTGTATTTTATTCAAGAACAGAAGGAAAACAAAAAACATAAAAAAATAAAATTGGGTTGCCTCCCAACAAGCGCTATTATTTAACGCCCCTAGCTAGGCATAATGCAATAGATCTAGGTATTGTCATCTTTGGTTTTAAATTCCTCAATTGCACACTTATAACCTCTAGGAGATACTTTGGTTTTATCAATAATCACACTCCTAGGCAAGAGATCAAGAAATTCACTCGTAGCAATTGGTTCCTTAATAATTTTGAGGAAGTTAGGGTGAACACTTATCATCTTAAGATCCTCGTTTTCCTTACTAGAAGTTTCACCTTTATTCTTAGGAACATAAATAAACTTGGCAGCTTTTGTAGGAGGAAAATTGGGAGTAGTTTTAACAGAAGCAAAAGTGGAACCCAAGTTGGTAATAATATCTTCTAGCTTGCCAATTCTAGTAGAATCTTGATCTATCTTTTCATTAACTATGGGTTCTTTTTTCCTTTGAATTCTTCAAAGTGACTCCTACTTTTGATCCATATTGGGTAATTTGATTATGAATCTTCTTATCCAAGTTTTCAATAAGCTCTATGGTAGCAATTTTATTCTCAATAATATCAAATCTTTGTATGACATGTTCTATAGTCAAAACAGTCTCATTAACCATAAGAGGTGGCGAGCCTACCAAATCTATCATAGCATTATAAGCATCCACGGTGTGGCTCCCCAAGAAATTTTCCCTTGTAATGGTATCTAGAACATATCTATTCCAAGGAGTAACACCCACATAAAAATTGAGAAGGAGAACGGTAGTAGATTGCTTACGAGTAGATCTATTTTGAGTATTGCAAATTCTATACCAAGCATCTTTTAAATTTTCTCCCTCCCTTTGCTTAAAATTAAGAACCTCACTCTCGGGAGTACTAGCGATGGTGGAAAGACTAGCCATGAAAGCAAATCAAGCGATCTAGCGACACAAGCAAATCAAAAAGCAAACAAAAAGACGAATGAAAGAAGGGAAAAAAAGGCAAATATTTTTGTATTTTTCTGAAAATCGTTTTAGAAGTGGGGGAGAGGAAAACGAGAGGCAAATGGCAAATAATGTAATGCAAGAGATGAGAGTTTATGATGGTTACTTGGTAGGCTTGATGTAGAACCTCCCCGGCAATGGCGCCAGAAATTCTTCCTTCTACTTCTTGAGCTTGCGTTGGTTTTTCTCTTGAAGAGGAAAGGGTGATGCAGCAAAGTAGAGATAAGTATTTCCCCGAGTTAGAGAACCAAGGTATCAATCCAGTAGGAGGCACAACCAAGTCTCCAATCTATGCACCTACACAAACAATCGAACACTTCCACCCAACGTGATAAAGGGGTTGTCAATCCCTTCACGGTCAATTGCAATGGTGAGATCAGATACAGATAGATATAAAAGATTACTAAAACGTAAAATAAAATAAAAGTAAATAAATTGCAGCAAGATATTTTTGGGTTTTTTGGTTTATAAACCTAAAAATATATAAGGAAAAATAGACCCGGGGGCCATAGGTTTCACTAGAGGCTTCTCTCTTGAAGGAAAATAATACGGTGGGTGAACGAATTACTGTCGAGCAACTGATAGAAAAGCGCAAAAGTTATGACGATATCCAAGGCAATGATTATGCATATAGGCATCACGTCCGTGTCAAGTAGACCGAAACGATCCTGCATCTACTACTATTACTCCACACGTCGACCGACTCCTGCTTGCATCTAGAGTATTAATTTCATAAGAATGGAGTAACGCCTTAAGTAAGATGACATGATGTAGAGGGATAAACTCAAGCAATATGATGAAAACCCCATCTTTTTATCCTTGATGGCAACAATACAAATACGTGCCTCGGTACCCCTACTTTGTCACTCGGTGAGGACACCGCAAGATTGAACCCAAAACTAAGCACCTCTCTCATTGCAAGAAATACCAATCTAGTTGGCCAAACCAAACCGATAATTCGAAGAGAAATACAAAGATATCAAATCATGCATATAAGAATTCAGAGAAGATTCAAATAATATTCATAGATAATCTGATCATAAATCCACAATTCATCGGATCTCGACAAACACACCGCAAAAGAATAGTACATCGGATAGAACTCCAAGAACATCGAGGAGAACATGGTATTGAAGATCATAGAGAGAGAGGAAGCCATCTAGCTACTAGCTATGGACCTGTAGGTCTGAGGTAAACTACTCACGCTTCATCGGAAGGGCAATAGGGTTGATGTAGATGCCCTCCATGATTGAATCCCCCCTCCGGCAGATCACCGGAAAAGGCCCCAAGATGGGATCTCACGGGAACAGAGGCTTGCGGCGGCGAAAAAGTATTTTTGTGGATGCTTTTGATGGTTCGGGAATATTTGGGAATTTATAGGCCGAAGAATAGGGTTAGAGGAGCTCTGAGGGACCCACAAGGCAGGGGCGCCCCCTTGGGACACGCCCTGCACCCTTGTCGTCGCCTCGGGACTCCTTTTCCTTGGTCTCCAAGTCCTACATGTGTCTTCTAGTCCAAGAAAAATCATCATAAAGTTTTATTCCGTTTGGACTCTGTTTGATATCCCTTTTCTACGGAACTTAAAAACAAGGAAACAACAGAAAATGGCACCGGGCTTTGGGTTAATAGGTTAGTCCCAAAAATAATATAAAATAGCATATTAATGCATATAAAGCATCCAAAATAGATAATATAATAGCAGGGAACAATAAAAATTATAGATACGTTGGAGACGTATCAGGCGGCAGCGGCGTGCCATACGACCGCTCATGCGGGCGCTGATGTCTATATGTAGACTCGGTTGGGCCTCCAACCGTAGAGTTTTGTAGGAAAACAACAAATTTCCCTCAAGTGGATGACCTAAGGTTTATCAATCCGTGGGAGTCGTAGGATGAAGATGGTCTCTCTCAAACAACCCTGCAATCAAATACAAGAAATCTCTTGTGTCCCCAGCACACCCAATACAATGGTAAATTGTATAGGTGCACTAGTTCGGCGAAAAGATGGTGATACAAGTGTAGTATGAATAATAGATATATGTTTTTTTGTCTAAAAATATAAAAATAGCATGGTAGCAAGTGATAAAACAGAGCACAAATGGTATTGCAATGCTTGGAAATGAGGCCTAGGGTTCATAGTTTAACTAGTGCAATCTCTCAACAGTACTAACATAACCGAATCATATAAAAATCCCTCAACGTGCGACAGAGAATCACACCAAAGTTTCTATCGGAGAACCTAGGATGAAAATGTGTATCAACCCCTATGCATAGATTACCCCAATGTCATGGAAATCCGCAAGTTGAATACCACAACATACATCGAGTAACTCAATAGAATACCCCATTGTCACCACGGGTATCCACATGCAAGACATACATCAAGTGATCTCAAATCCAATATTCAATCCAACATAACGAAACCTCAAAGAGAAATACTCAATTCATCATAACAAGATAGAGAGGGAAAAACACCATATGATCTAACTATACTAACAAAGCTAATTGGTACATCAAGATCATGCCAAATCAAGAACATGAGAGATAGATCAAACACATAGCTATTGGTGCATACCCTCAGCCCTGAGGGTGAACTACTCCTCCTCATCATGGAGACCACCGAGATGATTAAGATGGCCTCCTGATGTGTACTACGCAACCTTCTCCTTGTAGACGTTGTTGGGGCCTCCAAGTGCAGAGGTTTGTAGGACAGTAGCAAATTTCCCTCAAGTGGATGACCTAAGGTTTATCAATCTGTGGGAGGCGTAGGATGAAGATGGTCTCTCTCAAACAACCCTGCAACCAAATAACAAAGAGTCTCTTGTGTTCCCAACACACCCAATACAATGGTAAATTGTATAGGTGCACTAGTTCCGCGAAGAGATGGTGATACAAGTGCAATATGGATGGTAGATATAGGTTTTTGTAATCTAAAATTATAAAAACAGCAAGGTAACAAGCGATAAAAGTGAGCGTAAACGGTATTGTAATGCTTTGAAACAAGGCCTTGGGTTCGTACTTTCACTAGTGCAAGTTCTCTCAACAATAATAACATAATTGGATCATATAACTATCCCTCAACATGCAACAAAGAGTCACTCCAAAGTCACTAATAGCGGAGAACAAACGAAGAGATTATTGTAGGGTACGAAACCACCTCAAAGTTATCCTTTCTGATCGATCTATTCAAGAGTCCGTAGTAAAATAACACGAAGCTATTCTTTACGTTCAATCTATCATAGAGTTCATACTAGAATAACACCTTAAGATAAAAATCAACCAAAACCCTAATGTCACCTAGATACTCCAATGTCACCTCAGGTATCCGTGGGTATGATTATATAATATGCATCACACAATCTCAGATTCATCTATTCAACCAACACAAAGAACTTCAAAGAGTGCCCCAAAGTTTCTACCGGAGAGTCAAGATGAAAACGTGTGCCAACCCCTATGCATAAGTTCACAAACGGAACCCGCAAGTTGATCACCAAAACATACATCAAGTGGATCACGTGAATATCTTATTGTCACCACAGATAAGCACATGCAAGACATACATCAAGTGTTCTCAAATCCTTAAATACTCAATCCGATAAGATAACTTCAAAGGGAAAACTCAATCCATTACAAGAGAGTAGAGGGGGAGAAACATCATAAGATCCAACTATAATAGCAAAGATCGCGATACATCAAGATCGTACCACCTCAAGAACACGAGAGAGAGAGAGAGATCAAACACATAGCTACTGGTACATACCCTCAGCCCCGAGGGTGAACTACTCCCACCTCGTCATGGAGAGCACCGGGATGATGAAGATGGCCACCGGTGAGGGATCCCCCCTCCGCCAGGGTGCCAAAACAGGGTCCCGATTGGTTTTTGGTGGCTACAGAGGCTTGCGGCGGCGGAACTCCCGATCTATTCTGTTCCTCGATGTTTTTTTGGGTATATGGACATATATAGGCGAAAGAAGTCGGTCAGGGGAGCCACGAGGGGCCCACGAGGGTGGGGGGCGCGCCCGGGGGGGGGGGGGCAGGCGCGCCTCCCTGCCTCGTGGCCACCTCGAAGCTTCCCTGACGTCTACTCCAAGTCTCCTGGATTGCTTCCATTCCAAAAATAACTCTCCCGAAGGTTTCATTCCGCTTGGACTCCGTTTCATATCCCTTTTCTTCGAAACACTGAAATAGGCAAGAAAACAACAATTTGGACTGGGCCTCCGGTTAATAGGTTAGTCCAAAAAATAATATAAAAGTGTATAATAAAGCCCATAAACATCCAAAATAGATAATATAATAGCATGGAACAATCAAAAATTATAGATACGTTGGAGACGTATCAGCATCCCCAAGCTTAATTCCTGCTCGTCCTCGAGTAGGTAAATGATAAAAACAGATTTTTTGATGTGAAATGCTACCTAACATATTTATCAAAGTAATCTTCTTTATTGTGGCAAGAATATTCAGATCCATAAGATTCAAGACAAAAGTTTAATATTGACATAAAAATAATAATACTTCAAGCATACTAACAAAGCAATCATGTCTTCTCAAAATAACGTGGCCAAAGCAAGCTATCCCTACAAAATCATATAGTCTGGCTATGCTCTATCTTCATCACACAAAATATTTAAATCATGCACAACCCCGATGACAAGCCAAGAAATTGTTTCATACTTTTGATGTTCTCAAACTTTTTCAATCTTCACGCAATACATGAGCGTGAGCCGTGGACATAGCACTCTAGGTGGAATAGAATGGTGGTTGTGGAGAAGACAAAAAGGAGAAGATAGTCTCACATCAACTAGGTGTATCAACGGGCTATGGAGTTGCCCATTAATAGATATCAATGTGAGTGAGTAGGGATTGCCATGCAACGGATGCACTAGAGCTATAAGTGTATGAAAGCTCAACAATTAACTAAGTGGGTGTGCATCCAACTTGCTTGCTCACGAAGACCTAGGGCAATTTGAGGAAGCCCATCATTGGAATATACAAGCCAATTTCTATAATGTAAAATTCCCACTAGTATATGAAAGTGACAACATAGGAGACTCTCTATCATGAAGATCATGGTGCTACTTTGAAGCACAAGTGTGGTAAAAGGATAGTAGCATTGCCCCTTCTCTCTTTTTCTCTCATCATTTTTTTTATTTTTTGGGCCTTCTCTTTTTTTATGGCCTCTTTTTTTATTTGGGCTTCTTTGGCCTCTTTTTTTTTCCGTCCGGAGTCTCATCCCGACTTGTGGGGGAATCATGGTCTCCATCATCCTTTCCGCACATGGGACAATGCTCTAATAATGATGACCATCACACTTTTATTTACTTACAACTCAAGAATTACAACTCGATTCTTAGAACAAAATATGACTCTATATGAATGCCTCCGGCGGTGTATCGGGATGTGCAATGAATCAAGAGTGACACGTATGAAAGAATTATGAATGGTGGCTTTGCCACAAATACGATGTCAACTACATGATCATGCAAAGCAATATGACAATGATGAAGCGTGTCATAATAAACGGAACGGTGGAAAGTTGCATGGCAATATATCTCGGAATGGCTATGGAAATGCCATAATAGGTAGGTATGGTGATTGTTTTGAGGAAGGTATATGGTGGGTGTATGATACCGGCGAAAGGTGCGCGGTATTAGAAAGGCTAGCAATGGTGGAAGGGTGAGAGTGCGTATAATCCATGGACTCAACATTAGTCATAAAGAACTCACATACTTATTGCAAAAATCTTTTAGGTATCGAAATGAAGTACTACGCGCATGCTCCTAGGGGGATAGATTGGTAGGAAAAGACCATCGCTCGTCGCCGACCGCCACTCATAAGGAAGACAATCAATAAATAAATCATGCTCCGACTTCATCACATAACGGCTCACCATACGTGCATGCTACGGGAATCACAAACTTTAACACAAGTATTTCTCAAATTCATAACCACTCAACTAGCATGACTCTAATATCACCATCTTCATATCTCAAAACAATTATCAAGTATCAAACTTCTCATAGTATTCAATGCACTTTTTATGATAGTTTTTATTATACATATCTTGGATGCCTATCATATTAGGACTAGTTTCATAACCAAAGAAAATTACCATGCTGTTTAGGACTCTCAAAATAATATAAGTGAAGCATGAGAGTTCATCTATTTCTTCAAAATAATACCACTGTCGTGGTCTAAAAGATATAAGTAAGGTACTAGAGCAAACGACAAACTACTCCAAAAGATATAAGTGAAGATCAATGAGTAGTCGAATAATTATGTAACTATGTGAAGAATCTCTAACATTTAAGAATTTCAGATCTTGGTATTTTATTTAAACAGCAAGAGAAACAAAAGAAAATAAAATGACGCTCCAAGCAAAACACATATCATGTGGTGAATAAAAATATAGCTCCAAGTAAAGTTACCGATGAACGAAGACGAAAGAGGGGATGCCATCCGGGGCATCCCAAAGCTTAGGCTCTTGGTTGTCCCTGAATATTACCTTGGGGTGCCTTGGGCATCCCCAAGCTTAGGCTCTTGCCACTCCTTATTCCATAGTCCATCGAATCTTTACCCAAAACTTGAAAACTTCACAAGACAAAACTTAACAGAAAACTCGTAAGCTCCGTTAGTATAAGAAAATAAATCACCACTTAGGTACTATTGTGAACTCATTCTGAATTCATATTGGTGTAATATCTACTGTATTCCAACTTATCTATGGTTCATACCCTCCGATACTACTCATAGATTCATCAAAATAAGCAAACAACACATAGAAAACAGAATCTGTCAAAAACAGAACAGTCTGTAGTAATCTGCATCAAAAGCAAACTTCTGGAACTCAGAAAAATCTGCCAAAATAGGACGTCCTAGATAATTTGATTGTTGATCTACTGCAATTGGAATCAGTATTTTATCTCTTTCTGGTGATTTTTAACAATTGTTTTCGTGAGCAGGAAGTTTCTATCTTTTTCAGCAAGATCAAATAATTATCATCCAAGAAGATCATATAGGTCTTACTTGGCACAAACACTAATTAAAACATAAAACTGTTGGGGAACGTAGTAATTTAAAAAAAAATTCCTACGCACACGCAAGATCATGGTGATGCATAGCAACGAGAGGGGAGAGTGTTGTCCACGTACCCTCGCAGACCGAAAGCGGAAGCGTTAACACAACGCGGTTGATGTAGTCGTACGTCTTCACGATCCGACCGATCAAGTACCGAACGCACGGCACCTCCGAGTTCAGCACACGTTCAGCTCGATGACGTCCCTCGAATTCCGATCCAGCCGAGTGTTGAGGGAGAGTTTCGTCAGCACGACGGCGTGGTGACGATGATGTTGTTCTACCGACGCAGGGCTTCGCCTAAGCTCCGCGACGATATTATCGAGGTGTAATATGGTGGAGGGGGGCACCGCACACGGCTAAGAGATCAATGATCAATTGTTGTGTCTATGGGGTGCCCCCTGCCCCCGTATATAAAGCAGCAAGGGGGGAGGCCGGCTGCCCTTGGGGCGTGCCAAGGAGTGGGGGGGAGTCATCCTCCTAGTAGGAGTAGGACTCCCCTTTCCTAGTCCAACTAGGAAGAGAGAGGGGGAAGGAAAGAGAGGGAGAGGGAGAGGGAAAGAGGGGCCGCGCCCCCTTCCCCTAGTCCAATTCGGACTCCTCATGGGAGGGGGCGCGCCACCTCCTGGCTGCTGCCCTCTCTCTCCCCTCAGGCCCACTAAGGCCCAATACTTCCCCGGGGGGTTCCGGTAACCCCTCCGGCACTCCGGTTTTATCCGAAACTTCTCCGGAACACTTCCGGTGTCCGAATATAGTCGTCCAATATATCAATCTTTATGTCTCGACCATTTCGAGACTCCTTGTCATGTCCGTGATCACATCCGGGACTCCGAAGAACCTTCGGTACATCAAAACATATAAACTCATAATATAACTGTCATCGTAACGTTAAGCGTGCGGACCCTACGGGTTCGAGAACTATGTAGACATGACCGAGACACCTCTCCGGTCAATAACCAATAGCGGAAGCTGGATGCTCATATTGGTTCCTACATATTCTACGAAGATCTTTATCGGTCAGACCGCATAACAACATACGTTGTTCCCTTTGTCATCGGTATGTTACTTGCCCGAGATTCGATCGTCGGTATCTCGATACCTAGTTCAATCTCGTTACCGGCAAGTCTCTTTACTCGTTCTGTAATACATCATCCCGCAACTAACTCATTAGTCACAATGCTTGCAAGGCTTATAGTGATGTGCATTACCGAGTGGGCCCAGAGATACCTCTCCGACAATCGGAGTGACAAATCCTAATCTCGAAATACGCCAACCCAACAAGTACCTTTGGAGACACCTGTAGAGCACCTTTATAATCACCCAGTTACGTTGTGACGTTTGGTAACACACAAAGTGTTCCTCCGGTAAACGGGAGTTGCGTAATCTCATAGTCATAGGAACATGTATAAGTCATGAAGAAAGCAATAGCAACATACTAAACGATCGAGTGCTAAGCTAACGGAATGGGTGAAGTCAATCACGTCATTCTCCTAATGAGGTGATCCCGTTAATCAAATGACAACTCATGTCTATGGCTAGGAAACATAACCATCTTTGATTAACGAGCTAGACAAGTAGAGGCATACTAGTGACACTCTGTTTGTCTATGTATTCACACATGTATTATGTTTCCGGTTAATACAATTCTAGCATGAATAATAAACATTTATCATGATATAAGGAAATAAATAATACTTTATTATTGCCTCTAGGGCATATTTCCTTCAGTCTCGTCAACCATCAACACTTGATGTTTTTTTTTGATTTCTACCTTCGTCGATTTCAGCATCACGAAGAGCTCGGGAATTACTTTCGTCATCCCTTGCATACTATAGTTCATCATGAAGTTCTACTAACTTGGTGATGATGACTAGAGAATTCTGTTAATCACTATTTTATCTGGAAGATTAACTCCCACTTGATTCAAGCAATTGTAGTACCCAGACAATCTGAGCACATGCTCACTGCTTGAGCTATTCTCCTCCATATTTTAGCTATAGAACTTGTTGGAGACTTCATATCTCTCAACTCGGGTATTTGCTTGAAATATTAACTTCAACTCCTGGAACATCTCATATGGTCCATGACGTTCAAAACGTCTTTGAAGTCCAGATTCTAAGCCGTTAAGCATGGTGCACTAAACTATCAAGTAGTCATCATATTGAGCTAGCCAAACGTTCATAACGTCTGCATCTGCTCCTGCAATAGGTCTGTCACCTAGCGGTGCATCAAGGACATAATTCTTCTATGCAGCAATGAGGATAATCCTCAGATCACGGATCCAATCCGCTTCTTTGCTACTAACATCTTTCAACATAATTTTTCTCTAGGAACATATCAAAAATAAACACAGGGAAGCAACAACGCGAGCTATTGATCTACAACATAATTTGCAAAAATACTATCAGGACTAAGTTCATGATAAATTTAAGTTCAATTAATCATATTACTTAAGAACTCCCACTTAGATAGACATCCCTCTAATCCTCTAAGTGATTACGTGATCCAAATCAACTAAACCATGTCCGATCATCACGTGAGATGGAGTAGTTTCAATGGTGAACATCACTATGTTGATCATATCTACTATATGATTCACGCTCGACCTTTCGGTCTCCGTGTTCCGAAAGCGGAAGCGTTAACACAACGCGGTTGATGTAGTCGTACGTCTTCACGATCCGACCGATCAAGTACCGAACGCACGGCACCTCCGAGTTCAGCACACGTTCAGCTCGATGACGTCCCTCGAACTCCGATCCAGCCGAGTGTTGAGGGAGAGTTTCGTCAGCACGACGGTGTGGTGATGATGTTGATGTTCTACCGACGCAGGGCTTCGCCTAAGCTCCGCGGCGATATTATCGAGGTGTAATATTGTAACGCCCACGATGCGGCTATATCTCCCACGTGTCGAGGCACGACTTAGAGGCATAACCGCATAGTGGTTTTGTCGCAAGAAGGGTCATCTTCACACAATCCCATGTAATGAACAAGAATGGGATAAGGAGTTGGCTTACAATCGCCACTTCACACAATACATAATTATCATCATACATCATCCAAAATACAAGCATATAGACCGACTACGGTCAAAATCCAGATGAAAATAAGATAACCCCAAATGCTAGATCCCCGATCGTCCCAACTGGGCTCCACTACTGATCATCAGGAAAAGACACATAGTAACGACCACGTTCCTCGTCGAACTCCCATTTGAGATCGACGCCATCGTCTGCACTGGCATCGTCGGCACCTGCAACTGGTGTTGGAAGTATCTGTGAGTCACGGGGACTCAGCAATCTCACACCCGCGAGATCAAGTCTATTTAAGCTTGTAGGACAAGAGGTGCAAAGAGGTGGAGCTGCAGCGGCAAAAAACATATATGGTGGCTA